>NW_024395824.1:16042797-16291960 GCF_016617805.1 Bactrocera tryoni | reverse complement strand
GCAAGAACTGAAGCCGCCCGACCTTCTCAAGCGATATAGCTTCGCTCTATGGGCCCTTGAAAAGTTCCAAGAAGATCCGACGTTTTCGAGTCAAATTGTGTTCAATGGGTAGCTCGTGATCTTGGCGACATTTCATTTCAACAAGACGGTACCACTTCCCACACATCGCATCAATCAATGAATTTATTGCGAATACAGGCCTTGGAGCAAAATATAACGCGGGTTATTCGCCAGTTACTAGTCGAAATGCTCGAACGAGTGAAATGCCAACTAAATTGCAATGAAAGCTTTTCTATTTTCTAAATAATACAATCACTAATGAAAAGGCTTAACACCTCGATTTGGAAGTGCTGCAAATAACACACGAGGCTCCCACAATTAACAAAACACTAATGGCTCCACATTCCTTGCAAAAATATCAGCTTGCATTAAGGGCTCATTATTTCTACATATACATATATGTATGTATGCATACTTCTTTAGTATTCTATGTTTATTAATATTTCATCGAGTCGCAGCACCGGCAGGTGCACAGAGGTCGCCGCAATTCCATATTTGTTTTCGTACTCGCAGTACTAAGTGCCATGAGGACGCAAACCAGCAAACGATTAAAATACGCACTTGCAGTTAATATATGCTAATTTAAAACTTAATACTCTCCACGGTCTTCGTGTATCTCAGTTATGGCTACTATATTTTCTTCACTCCATGCTGGACGTAGTCTATTCGGTCGAATATTATCCAATAATGAATGCTGCGTCCCAAGATGGGTGATGATGTTGAGAATAGTATACACAGTAGGCCGATTATGTTGACTATAAGTTGAGCGAAGCGCGCGAAAACACATTCTTTATAGAATATGAATTTCCGTAATAAAGTTGATCGATTTGTAAACGGTTTTCAGGCGTAAGTCGTTTCATTATGAAATGCCAAACAATACTCAACAAAACCAACATGATAACTTGACACGACTTACGCGTGATCTGTCAAAAAAAAGCTATTGAAAAAAGAGCCTCTACTTGGATCACTCTTTATAATGGCAACAATTATTCGAACGTCTTGGAAGAAAGCAAGATTTCGGTGCCTCACATAATTTGGTCATTCAAAATCAAAAACTAAGGTTCATGCGTTTGATAACAATATTACCCAGATAAAGTCGAGAGGGTTTTTTGAAATTTCAATAACCTGTAGAAGTTTCTTTATAGCTTTAAAAGCTGCAGCAAATAGACAACCTCGTAAATCTTGACGATCAGGGCAAAAGAGCAGTTCTAGGTCATTAATATATATTTTTTAATGAAAACAATTCTGAAATTATCGATGAAATCTATTTATCTACTGAAACTGCGTTTATGAGCTGAGTCTTTACTGAATTCATCTGAGTCTATTTGACAAACTTCAAATTAATATTTTGTCAACAAAAAGTCATTTAGGGGTCACGACTGCTTACACTCGACCTTTTATATATTCATACATGGAGCCAAGGATTTCGTTTTCTGTTTACAGATGAAACATTGAGTTGAAGTATGTTTTGCAAAAAAAAAAAAAGAAAACAATACAGTCGCAGTCGTGTATCCCAGCTCTGTCTGTACATTTAACTTACACCGCGAGCTTGAAACGTTAAGACCGGCGCACTGTGGAAAACTTCATATTAGCTAATAATGTAGCTTACAACAAGGTTTACTTAAGTTGTTGCTAATATTGTGTGAGCCATACTAAAATATTAAACATTGTTATAATAAACCAAAATTTGTTTTTCAAAGCGAAGCGCATACTTGTAACATTATAGATTACTATTTTATTAATTTTGGTTTTTGTAAATTAATTATCTGGTGTAATATACATTTTAGTTTTCGTTAGTTATCGAAATTATATCCATATAACACTATATTTACACTTTTAGATTGTAAAACTGCCTATTTGAAACAGCAAATCACAAATCTTGACTTGTCTTATAAATAACCTGTTTACAAATTGGCCGATCAAGGTTTAACCATTTAATAGCGCTATTCTCATAAGAGTTTAGCTTTTAAGCGCACTTTGACTCCTGAAATATGCTTTTGAGCAGATTTGTTTGTAAAATTATTTCACATACATACATAAGTATGTATGTACATATGTATGTACATGTGTAATGTTGCTATACTTTAAAAAATATTTTTTATAAATGCATAAAAGTAGCAATCAAACGCTTGTTTTTCACTATGTTGGTTTTATAATGATTTTTGGTATTTTAAATTTATTAGAAATTGAGAATAAACTGCTAATAAGCGCAAAAATTAAAGTTGAAATACGCACGTACTTGAAATTAGTTTCACACACACATACTATACATATGTACATTAACATATTATATATTTATCTAACTGATTGTTTATTTGTTTATTTTTTTCGTTATTTATTATAATATTATTTTACCTTACTTCATATTATTTTATTTTGATTTATTTCATTTCCTCTCACTTTATCTAATTTTATTTTATTTTATCTTATTTTATTTTATTTTTTTTTATTTTATTTTATCATATTTTATTTCGTTTTATTTTGATCAATTTTACTTTTAAAATTTCAACATTTCTACAGTTAATTAAATGTATTAGTTTGAATCCATACATATTTTAATACATATGTAGGTATACACAAATATGTACATACATACATACATATATAAACAAACGCACATTTGTTTTTGACGTTTTACGAGTACTTCCGCACTTCCGCCGTTTTTATGTAGTAATCCTTTTCTGCTTTTAATTATGTTACACTTCGTATTTTGACACACGTCTTTGTTGCTGTAGCGCGGCTCTAGTTTGTTTATTTACATACGCCCATATCAATTCGATACTATGGGTGACGAGTATGTTTTTTCTCGTTCAACTTTGCAATGTAACTTCTTTTTTCTAAAATTCAGTTACGCACCCGCGAAAAAAAGCCTATGCGAATGTTAGACAAATTACCAAATATTGAGCAGATGAGCTCCACTTTGTAGCGGCGCTAAAAATGAGCAGCTCGTGTGCAACTGATAACTGAAATCAAAACCTCACCTGACAGCCTTTTGTTTCATGAACAGGTGATAGAGCAATGAATGAGCAGCGTAAATGGGACTGCAAATATTGAATGTAAAGGCGAGCAGCGAGTATCAAAACAGCGAGCAGCAGCAGCAGGCTACTACGAAAAGACAGCAACTTTAGACGATATCAAAACAAAGCTCAAAACGCCGGCAAGCGCGTCGTCGACGACAACGCCACAAATATTCATATATTTACGAGCATGTGTACACATGCAAACATATAATTCATTTATATAGTTACAGCAACAAATATAAACAAATAAACATGTGCTTGAGCGCGGATTGCGTGTGTTTGTGTGCTGCTATAGGTTTTACTAACGTTGCCATAATCGTTTGCTGATTGCCCATATAAGTGTTAGTAAAATACTAATACTAGATGCAGAATGCGTACGATATTGTTCAGGCTGCGCCTTCGCGCCAGCTTAACCAACGCTTTGCCGCTGCTTTGTGTTTGGCTCTGCGACTGCGTCGGTTGACGCGCTGGACACGACAACACCTTGATGCCCTCGAGTTAGGGACCTGTCGCTGCACTTCTTGAAAATCCGCCTTAACTGCAGCAACATGTACGTCGCGCCGGCGAGCGCGTGCATAAACAAGCAGTTGGATTCACTACAATAAACTGTCACTAATATATCATCCATCAATTTATTCTGCAAACGAAATGGGTTTCATAATATGCGCATGCCTACATATGTACATCCATATGTAAGTGGTATATATCAATATGTGTGTATGCAAATCATTTTAAACAGCTGTCACTGTGGCTGACCTCCAGTTTAATACTGGATTTTATTGTTATTCATTTTTTTGTTTTGTTGTGATTATAATGCCATTACGATTCTTCTATAACATACTTGCAATTATGTACATATATGTATACATACATATGTATATGTACGAGTACACACTCATAATATATGTATTATTGATTTTTTGCCAGTTGATTTGCTTACTTATTGCACTTTTGTATATGTACTTGTACATATATACGCAAGTGTAATTTGAGCTCAAAACGTATTTACCAACTTCAACTAAACTGAAGTCCTTATTGCAAACCTTCTCTGCTGAATTTATTTGCATACACACATCCATACATACAAACATTCGATGCGAGCAATGTGAGCTTGCACACCTTTGGTGATTAAGCAGTGAACATTAAATTAAAATTCTGTTGGTATAGAGTACGACGACATCCGTCTGCAACCAGCGGATACAGTGAAATATCTACGGCTCATCCTGTATTGAAGCTTTCATGGAAGCGGAATATCGAAGAGAGACCAAAAATGACATCGATTGCCTTGTACCGTTGGAGGGGATGGGCAGCGAGCTTCTTCGCGGATGAGTCAAACCTTGGGGGGAGGGTTGTTTGAGGGGTTTACCGTCAGAAACTTTCTACCAACTCCAGTTTCAGACTTCCTGACTATTGCAGTGTCTTCCAGGCCGAGGTTACAGCCAGTAGCAGTAGATTTACTGTTCCGGAGTGCAGCCTCCTTTAGAGAAGTGACCATCTACTTAGATAGCAGGGCGACGAAGCTAGCACTTGAACTCATTAACAGTGGATTCAAGCTGCTGTTCAAGGTATGCCTAACATCCGTATGGTATGGGTGTTGTTAGGACACTGCGAAATTGCAGGCAATTGTAAAACTGATGAGCAAGCAAGGAAAGACACCCTAGAACTTCTTTCAGTGGAATCGGTGCTCCCGTTTCATCTTGTGTTTTACTATTAGATAGCTGGGCTTTGCAGGAGCTTGGCCAACGCTGGCCCACCAACCGTACAAGTGCTGTCGGAAATTCTTTTTGGCCCGTCATCGATCCGAAGAGTTCTAGTGGTCTCTCTGCCCTCAGTGAGGCTAGCCTCTCTCTAGTCTCCCATTGCCCTATTGGCGTCCATGCGGTAAGGCTGGAAATCTTACCAGACACCATCTGCAAAAGCTGTATGTTAGATGGGGCGAGGACAAAGGGTGGGAATCAATCTCCAACACTTCTTTTTTGACTGTCCTGCGTTTGGGAGGTCAGGCTTAAAACCAACTCCTACCGAACTGGCAGGGAATTAAAATTAAACACGTCTGTAGAAATTATTGGCTACTAAGCATTTTGCTAATTCATAAATTCCAACATTGGAGTTTCTTCTCTATAGCTTCACAAAGGACTACTTATAACAGTCCACAGAGCGATCCTAATAATCAGCCATCTACCTAACCAAGCGTGATGTAAAAACATATTTCCATGGTCCATTATTTCAGTATATATTTGTATAATCTACCATTGAATTTTACATTACTGGATAGGACTTTGAATGAGAGAGGATTAGATCGTCATTAATTGGTACCACACGTCTCTCATACATACATATGTATGTGTAAATCGATCTAAAGTTGTTTTGTCTGCTCATAAATAGTACATAATGAGTATACTAATTGCAAAATGTATTAGAAAAGCGCCAGACATGAAAAGAGCGAAAAATACTTCACAACTTTATTTACAATTTTTGCACCCTGTAAAATTAAGTACAGTAAAATCTCATATAAAATCACAAAAATCGGTGCGTAATGTAACCATCACCTCAGGTAGGGTTACGAAAGTACGCTAAAACTTCTTCGTTGCACGAATTCGTCTAGTCGTTAGCTACTTAGTCGAGAGTTTTATAAAGCTTGATGAGTGTCACCGCTTCTATAAAATCTCAGTATAAGTGTAGAGAAGTCGTACATACGCACGTTCATATGGAGTAACATCTTGCTACAAAGTATAATAGTTTTGTTCACCTAACGGTTGTTTGTATCACCTAAAACTTATAGAGATAGATATAGGTTTATATATAAATGATCAGTATGACGAGACGAGTTGGAATCCGCATATCTGTCTGTCCGTCAGCCCGTGCAAGCGGTAACTTGAGTAACGTATTGGGATGAAATTGCGTACATATATTTCTTTGCACCCAAGAGAGGTTGATTTTGCAGATGGGTGGAATGGATCACCTTTAAACCAAAATCAATAAAGGGCTTTAACTAAGCACTAAATTAACATTCAAATTTAGTATAGGAGATCGCTATAGCCAGGGACACCTGTGGGTAAAATTTTTGTTAAAAGTGGGTGCAGTATCGCCCCTTTGAAGAACTTCTACAGTTAGTGTAAAAAGTAATTGAGGGTCTTACGAAGTCTGGTAAATAGTTACCGTTTTAATAAAAGGTTTCTAATTTTGGGATAAAGAACGTATCCTTTTAAGTTTCGGGATTTATCAACGCTAGTGTTGTGGAAACACACAATTTTATCGTAAAGTTTGATATTTTTGATGGTATGCATACGTTTTAACATACGGGCGCTATTTGTGTTGTTAACAGTCACTTAAAATATTCTTCTCGACCAAAAAAATGGAATTTAACAGCGAGAATTTACGCACGACTACTTTTTAAAACAACAAGAGTGCATCATGGATGAACTTAGTTAAACTTTTGACCCGTGTTTATCGTTGGTATGGTGAGTTCAATCGATTTCATAGATCACTCCATGAAGAACTTCGAGAAGTTCCAACAAAATCAATTCTTGTCCCGGAAACTATTCATGCTGTTTTCAAACTGATAATACAAGATCGTCATATGACCTGTAGTGGGATTGAGACAACTATAGGCATTGGTAGGAGCATCATATATTAAATATTGCATGAACTTTCGATTGTAAAAAAAATATTATAGCTATAAATACAAATAGAAATTTTCACGTTCGACGCCATACAATTTGTCGATCGTTCAAAGAACGATTGGACGAGAGAAATAATAAAAAAATACGTTAACTGTGCTTCGAAACACGTCTATGACAATGTAACAGGTGATGAGTGTATGGCTATCTTAAGATAAGCCGAACCCAACAAAAGTTGTTGACGCACGAAACACTTCCAAACAAATTGTTACTGTTTTTATTTGAAAAACTGAACAAATCGGAATCATATCACTATAACAACGCAGAACAGTAAATTCTGTGTGGTACACAATCATTTCTTTGCCTATTGCCTTCTAAGAAATCAGAAAACCAACCGCCGAAGACGGATCACTCTTCATCATGATAATGCGAGCTCTCAAACATCGACTGAAACAATTGCATTTTTGAGCTCTCAAACCGTCAATTTGATGAGTCTTTCATCGTGTAGTCCTGACTCAGGACCGAATAACTTCCTTTTATTTAAGAAAAAATAAACTAAGAGTTCAACGTTTTTCGAAACCTTAAGAGGCGATTGATGAGTTTTGGCGGAACCTCAAACAGACCGTGCCTCGACAAATGGTGCCTAAAATTGATAAATTTGAGGATAAACTTGGCCTAGCCGCTGTAAAATATCAGGATTTTGAAACATTCGGTTGGCTTTACTCTATATAATTGTTTTTACACCTTAAGGTATTTTCCTGGCTTTGATTCTAGCAAAGTGTAAGAGTATAAAATGTTCGGTTACACCCGCACTTAGGCCTTGTTTCAAATTGTATTTTCTAAATATGAAGTTAGACGGATATTTTATATCGAGTTATTTACTTAGGTCTTACTGTACATTAAAAATTTAGTCGATATACTTTTAATTTCATAACCTTCTTGTTACATATGTATGTATGTACATACACACATCCATAGTACGCATAGCTGAAGTGTTGTTTAAAACCTTTGCAGATTGACGAGTATTCGCCGACTTACCGTGAATGCAAATTTTTCAAGCACGCCGCTCTTTGTCATACACAGCAATCAAACGTACATCAAACGCATGTATTTATGCATGCATAATACTTGCATATAGCAATTTAACAGCACACCTCGAACATACTATACGTGCATAGGTACGTAAGTTTGTATATCTAAAAGCGAAACAAAAAAGTAAGTTAGTAAATAGTCACAACTTGTTAGTTGATTTGATTTAATTGACTAGGTATTTATACTTAAGTGATGCAAAAAAGTTACATGCCATGACAGTTTGAATTAGATGCGATTAACTTGGTATATAAAGAGTGTGTTTGCAAACATATAAGTACAAATGTACGAGTTCGGTACAATAAGTACTAAGTAATAAGTGCTATCGAACTCGTCGTTGGAGCTAACACGGAGGATAACGTGACAAAAGTAAATGGCAGACCGCGGTAGACGTCTCTAAAAACCGCGTACATTTAGGTTAGGTCGATCCGCTGGGATCTCACTTGGACGGCATAGAACCTAGGTCTTTTATAAATGTTCATAATTACCTCATAAATCGACAAAGCGATTTGAGCCTATCACAATTTTGCTGAGACGGATAATATCAGTTTCGGCTATGCCTCCTAGTTCGTCGAAGGTAAGACTGCTGAGCTGTTTTAACCTCAATCTTGCACGGCTGGACAATGGAGGAGAAAGTGCCTGGTTGTTTCCACATCACCTTCCTCCTTACAACTTGCGTCAAACAAGATTTTTAGGCTTACCGCATAAATGCCCCACTTCTGCGATGAACTTCATTAAGGGCAAGTAGTTAAGTAGATCTCCTGCGTTCTACTCGAGGCCAAAAGGATCGCACAGGGGCGCCTAATCGACCAACGCCTAATAAGAATGTGTTAAGCAAAGTCCATTGATCCAGTGCTAGAACGCATGTTAACAATGGAGATCCAACTTATTCCCATTCCCATAATAGCGTGGTAATAATAGCCTTAATAGCAGTCACTTTTGTCTGAAAAGCACTATAGCGGGGTTCGGTAGCCTAGAGCTAACTGATTGTATAAGAGTTCCATACTGAGAACTCCTCTCCCCACTGACCTTCCGTCCAAGCTTCGACCCATCTGTGAAAAATTTAATTGCACTTCTGCTCCAGAGACTCCTTCCCATCCACATATCCTCTGTCGATGCGTGAGCAAAGGAAAAACTACGATGAGTAGGCTCTGCGACAAAGTGATCGAAGTCTTCAGGAACTATGGACTTTACCCAGCGAACCTATCCTATCTGCTGGCAAGGGTGATTATTACCGCTTTTTGGGATTAAAAAGGTGGTGTCTAGATTGACTTCTAAAAAGAAGGGCAAAATGTCTCAGTTCCCTACTATGCCGAATTATTGGGCGAAAAAACTGATTTTCTACCATCGCAGCTGCTCATTCCTCCGCTATTGTCGGGGTCAAATTGGCCGAATTACAGCCATCGTAATTACTATCCGACGTATTCCTAGAGTTTCAAAACTTGAAAAAACCCCGCGTTGGGCAAAAATTTGAGTTGAGTTGGGAAACTAACGCCACAGAGAAACGTATTTCTCACACGGGTTAAAGAAGTGGGATCGCTGAGTCAAGTGCCTATGTAAATCAAGAAATAAATTATCTGACTGTTTGTAGTTAGTTTAGGAGTAATCAAAAGTCATATACATATGTACATATCAATTTGTACATAGTCATGCATGTTTTAATCGCCAATATATCTTAGTCAATTTCAATTGAATATATGTATGTATACACACACAGAAACGTGCATACACGCATATATTCCATAAGTAAAAATTACATAGTATAAGTATGTATGTGGTATATGAGTGGCAGTTACTCTTTGACATACTATAACCGCATTTACGAATAATTACATGTTACGCTTTTGATTTATATTTTATACGTTCATTTATGTATATACATATATGTCGCAAGTATGTACATATATGTGAGTACACAGCATGTATTTTTATATATTTTCATGCACCTACATTTTAATGTTTTAATTCAACAAGTTTGGCTGGTTTTAAAAATATTGGGCCAACCGGTGATTTAGATAATTACTAGTGAAATGAAAATTAAGTTATTCGATTACTAGTAAGAGCAAGAACAAGAATATTAATTACTAACTACAACAAAAAAAGACTTGTTAAGAATTTTTATAGTACAATTTGCTCAAAATGCGCTAGTCGCAAACAGTGCATTACCTATAAACTCCGTTAATTTGAGTTTATGCAGTGGCTGCCTAAGGTTTATGAACATTTTCCGATATGGAGTTTTTTCTAAATGTTACATAAAACAGTTAAATACCGTTGTTGTTGCTATGGTGACCGAAAGCATCCCTTAAATAATTTGAAAGAATGCTGCCGAGTTGACAGTCCTTGGCCGAATAAAATTCTGGGTTCGTTCCGGTTGCTAAGACCTGACTGCCGTGGGAACAGAGAATTTAACTGTCTGTTAAGGCTCACCAAACGTTCCCTGAAGATGAGAGCTATATGCTAGCTAAGTGGAAAATCCAGCTCTTTCCAAGTAAAAAATTTCCACTAAAGGATTTTAGTTTCGTTCCAAAAAAAAAAAAACATTGTACACGAAGCCTTATTTTGTACTTGGAATAATTTATATTATGCCGATCTCAACTGCAGCAATAGCTGTCCAAACCATAGCATTTCCCATTTTCACAATAAGTCTTAAATTTTTGAGACTAAATGGTCTATTCTAACCTTTCTCAACTCGATTTCGGAAGCTTACATAAGAATATCCTTATTAATGGCAAACTATAGATGGTGAAGACCATTTTTATGACTTTTCATAGACTGTATTTCGTAAATATGTTTTATATGTTTTTCATTTTATTTGTAAATTGTGACAAAAAAGCACCCGAAAATTTTAAATACATAAATTCCTGTCCTTATTTACTACCTATGCCAAATATGAGCGCGATCTGCGAACCAGCCTGTTTACAGTAGTTGCTTAAGTCGGTACACCTCAGTAGTGCGTTGCGATTTTTACAATAGATAAGAACATCGAACAAGGAATTTGTCTCAAATTTTGTATTTCTTACTAAATGCGAGATCATTGCGAATGTTGGAAAAGTCTTACGATTCAGTAAATACACAAACCTTCGAGTTGTACAAAGCCTTTAACGTCGTCAGGCAAGTTTTAGAGAGATGGCAAGAGAGCGCGACATATTTTATCTATTTCCATACTCTTTTGGAGGTAGGATTTCTTATAATATTTGCTACAGGTGAATTTGGTTGTTGTAGCTTTAATGGTTAGGAGATATGTTTTCAAACATTTTAAGCCCTTGCTACTCCAAAATGTAAACAAATTAATTTTTTTTTCAAAAAACGAAAATTCACGTTATTTTTTGAACACAGCTCGTACGTACATATGTACATGCACATACTGGTGTACGTATGTATGTATGTCTAAAAAGTAAACTATTCATAAAATATGCTTAAATTAAAAACAACAACAATATAATTACGTCAATAAGTGTAAGCATTCCATGCAAATTTTATTGTTTACCGACAACAGTGTCGCTCATGTACCAGTATATGATAATAGGATGAAAGAAAGGAATGGAAATTTGTATTATAGGTTATTAAAAATAGCATTAAAATTAATAAAAACATATTTAAACAACGCAATTTATATTTTTTTCTTATTATTTGTCGATCTTATTAATTTCAATTTTATATGGAGGCTTGATAGCTTCAGACCAACACTTTATTCGAATAGGTTTTTTTTTTGCTTACAAGCCCAAATGTGGTTTTACTTTTTATTTACTACTTACTCATTTGACGCTTACTTTTTCACAAGGTCTTTCGTCGAATCTAGCCGATTTCAATATCGTATTAACCAATAGTTCATCGCACTTTCATGCCAACCCATTATTGCATTCCTCGTTTTGTTTTTATTTTATGCCTAGTTCGTTTATCAACATTCTGTGAAGAAAGTAAAATCGAGCAGAAACTGGTTCGCGAGAATACAGGTAAAAATAAATTATTCTTCTATTTCGAATAATGAATTTTTTGAGCGCAATTAATTTCTATTCTAACTGTAAATAAGCTACATATGTACATATGTACATATAAATAGAATTTTAGATACGTAAAAAGAATTGTTTTTGATACAGAATTTATATTTACAACACAATAAAATTGTTTACTAAACAATGAAATAAAATATACCCTTTAAATCCCTTTTTTGTTTTTTTTTATTCAAAGAAAATTAATTTCTTATCGAAAGGTCACATAAATCTACAACAGATTAAATAATTTAACTAATTTTAACACCTTGGATTACATTATAGGCGTTTTAAAAAGAATCCCTAACTTTTTGTTTATCTGAGATAGTGTAGCTTTCCAACGGTGAAAGAATTCTTCATTCGTCAAGCAATTTCAGAGTCTATTCCAGTCAAACAAGCAAACAATCAAATCTTTCCTCTTTATAATATGTATGTAAATATAAACAGTTGCACTTCCCTCGAATCACCACAATGCACGAAAAACTTCGAGTTAGAGAGTTCGAGTTATAAAAGCTTTCTTTAAAACATAAAATGTTTCAATAAGTTGTACAATATGTTTGTACATGTAGTTGTTTTAATATGCGTATTTAAAAAGGAATTTAAAGGATGATCCATTTCTAGGTTCCCTACTTTTCTAAAGAAAAAACACAGGAACTTCAAATTTAATGGGGAATGTTTATTATCATTTGAAAGAACATTCTTTGGTACTATTTTTTTTTTTTTTTTGAAGATTATCTCTTTCAAGTCCTCAAGTTTCTCAGGTGGTCCATCCGATGAGTCCAATTTTCGATGATTCGTTCGAGCATTTCGACTAGTAACTGGCGAATAACACGTGTGATGTTTTGCTTCAAGGTACATACTAGGTTTTAGACTTTGCATCTCCCCACAGGAAAAAGTCTAATGGTGAAATTATCTGCTTACCGAAATGTTCTCTCAATAAATCCATTGATAGATGCGATGTGGTGGAAGTGGCGCCGTCTTGTTGAAACCAAATGTCGCCAATATCACGAACTTCAATTTTAGGCATCAAATAGTCGATTATTATTGCGCAATAACGGTCACCATTGACGGTTACGTTCTCAGCGGCATCATTTTTGTAGAAATATAAACCAATGGTTCCACACCAAACCGTTGTTTTTCTGGATGAAATGGTAGCTCTTGCATCTCTTCATATTGCTCTTCGTCCCAAATATGGCAATTTTGATTGTTTACATACCCGTTAAGCTAGAAATAAGCCTCATCGCTGAACAAAACTTGACCCGAAAGCGGAGGATCTTCTTGGAATTTTTCAAGAGCGAAGCGATGTCGCTTGGAAGGTCGAGCGGCCTCAGTTCTTACACAATCTGTATTTTGTATGCTTTCAATTTAAGATCTCGACGTAAAATGCGCCAAGTCATTTCATACGTCAGTCCGATTTTTCACGGTCTTCGTCGTGTACACTTTCAGCTACGGCTGCTATATTTTCTTCAGTGCGTGCTAGACGTTGTCTGTTCGGTCGAATATTATCTAATAAGTCTGATGTATGATGGAGTTGCGAAAAGTACGCTCAGTATGCCGATTCTGTTGACCATAAGTTGAGCGAAGCAAATTCTTTACAGAACGTGAATTTCAATATTATTTGTAATAGTAACATTTGAAGGGATAAATAATTGGAATTTTACCAAAAAACGAGCCAAGTTAGGAATTAAATTTGTATGACATTTTACTTCTATTGCCAATTCATGAATTCGAGTTATAGAGAACTTCGAGTTCAGAAAGTTTGAGTTATGGAAGTTCAACTGTATATAGTTTCAGAAATATTTTAAGCTTTTTTATGTTAAACAACAACAATCACCACATACAACTGTTAATTCATTTAGTTTCCTTTAAATATACTTCTATGTTTATGAATCGGCAATTTCCGTAGACAATCTGTCAATAACCTGATTATATGTATATAGTAAACTGCTAATTAGATAATTGTTTTCAATTTGATACCGAGTAATGGTCAATTAACTATAAAATGACAAAATTAACTAATTGCCCATTAATACTTAATAGATAATCAATTGAAAAGTGCAATGTCTAAACGTTTTGAATAATTTAATTTTCTCCTGCATAAAGCTAAATTCCGATCAAAGGCCGTCTGAAAGTGGCTGCCAAATGCAAATTTGATTGAATTGAATTTTTTGAGCAGCGAAAACTATGAATCAATTTACATCTCAATTACCTCATATTTTGTATAACAAACGCTTTATAAGGGTATATATTGATTCATAACCCCGATACTGAGTACTTTACTCTGATTACAAATTGTTCGGTTCCGCCCAAACTCAGCGCTTCCCTATAAGCTTTTATACTCGTGAAACATGTTTGCTACAGAGTATAATAGTTTTGTTCACCTAACGGTTGTTTGTCCCACCAAATACTAACCGATGTATATAAAATTATCTATACGTGACCTGATCTACGAAAAGGGGACTAACGTGCGAAAACTAGTTTTCTGGGAAAAGCTGTTAAAAATAATCGTCAGTTTCTCGTTATCTCATTAATTGTTCTCCTTTTTTTTTGACACCTAAGCCCCTTTTCGTAGACCAGGTCACATAGCATATACATGATCACGATTACGAGGTGAGGTGAAATCCACGTGACTTTTTGCCCGTCTGTCCTTCCTTCTGTCTGTCTGTGCAGGCAATAACTAGAGTAAAAATTTAAATATCTTAATGAGCTTGGTAGACATGCTCCTTGATACCATAAACAGTTTTGTATTGTAGATGGAAGTAATGGGACCACTGCGACGCTTACAAAACCCCATTAATCGAAACCCTATAATTTGTCATAACTAAGCCACAAATTAATACATACGAGTATACAAATAAAACTCTAATTTGGTACAACGTATCGCATTAATGAGGGCGCCTGTGGTTGCAAAATATTTGAAAAGTGGCGTGACCCGTCCACGCGATAAATCAATAACTAAATGCATCTGAGACATAAAATTTTACACCGAGGATGATACGAAAAGGCTTTATAGGCGTGTTACCGCCCACATTTAGATGAAAAGCCATTTGTCAGGCGCTACTCGACCAATTTCAATAAAAATCGTTAGGTATTATTATCCTAACATTCCTACATTACAGTGCGGATCAGACAAAAACACATTTATTGCCCATATTACACAACTTTAAAGTCCATATGATTTCTATATACCAAGCACACATAAACAAGAAAATATTAACCTCGGTTGCACCGAAGGTAATATACCCTTCATTCAGGAGCTATATACTATTGTCGTTCAACCGATCTGAACAATTTCTTCTGATATTACATTATTATCTGAAAAATAACCTGTGCTAACTTTTGCGAAGATACATTGTCAAATGTGAAAGTTTTCCATACAAGAACTTGATTCCGATCGTTCAGTTTGTATGGCAGCTATATGTTATAGTGGTCCGATAACGGCACTTCCGACAAATGAGCAGCTTCTTGAAGAGAAAATGACGTTTACAAAATTTCAAGACGATATCTTAAAAACTGAGGGACTAGATCGTATATACAACAGACGGACGGACGGATAGACGGACATACGGCTAAATCGACTCAGCTCAACATATTGATCATTTATATATATCCTTTATAGGGTCTCCGACGCTTTGTTCTGGGTGTTACAAACTTCGTGACAAACTTAATATACCCTGTTCAGGATATAAATATCCGAATAAAACTTTGAGCGAATAGTGCGTTTGAAGTGTGTGCCTTTTTGACCGAAAATTGTCCAAATCGGACTTCCGTTAGCCCACATATGCCTAACATAAAATTTTCAAACTTCCGGTTGAACTTATACCATATATATCGGTCAATTTGAAAGATGTCTTAGTTAAAAATACCCGAACATATAATATTGGATATTCTATGGTGTAATGCCGAAAATATGTTCGTAGACTAAGGATTACACCAACTCTGAAAGTATGTTCTCAAATATTCCTGAAATACATATATCACAATTAATGCAAAAGACCCATCCCCTTCTCTGCTCCCAATATAGCATATACTATATTATGAGTGCCGACTTTACACATGACTTTAAAGCATACAGATTGGGCAAAATGTGTGATATTTTAACGAAACTGAATGGACAAGTTGTCTTAAAAATTATTTGGTTTACCGCTGAATATGAATGAAATTGCTAATGAGTTCCGATAGTCTGGTTGACGTTTGCACACCAATTCTTTATATTAAATTTAGCCTCTTCGGTTGAGCTGACGCGAAGTAAAGATGTAGTAATAGTTTTAGTCAGCCTATTACCTTTAATATACTAAGAAAAATTTGATGGTAATTTATTCAATATTCCTTGCAACATATTGCTACAGATTATAATATTTTTTTCAACTAGCGGTTATATAAGGTTTTTTCAATAGTGCACTACAGTAGACCGATAGGGACAACAAATGACGCCATATTTTTCCACCTCTTTTGACATTTCTCTTCAGTAAGGTTTGGAAAAATATACGATCCAACAACTAGCCGAAATTATTAAAATTTACTACTGAAATTCAAAATCAGTGGCCTCAACTTTAAGACTATGAATCATCTAGCGAGATAGATGTAGGGTTATTCATGTGTAAATGATCAGAATTACGAGCGGAGTTGAAATCCGGGTGACTGTCTGTCTGTAGCTTAAGTAAAAATTAAGATATTTTGATGAAATTTGGTAGATACACCCACTTTTAGGTGAAATCATATATCTCGAGACCCGCACTATCGATTTCAATAAAATTTTCTGAATTTTTATGTTACAGTGATAAAATGGACGAAATCGGAGTACAGCCACGTCTACTTCCCACTTAACATAATTGTAAATTCTATTTGAAACATTCACTTTTCAGTATACAAATCAGTAATGAATTAATATATCAGGATATAACATTGCACGAATGGTGCTTTTGAGGTGCGTCACCTTATGATTGAAAGTTACCTAAATCGAACAAAAACTGTTCGAGGTAGGTAGTGTATTTGTGAATCCTTGCTTATAGTTTAATTTTACCGAAAATATCAGTCGACGTGAAATTCAGAATAATCCTTTCCTGATAATATTATATCTGTGTGCAACAACCTTACCCCCCATTTACCTAATATATAGATTTTCGAACTTCCGAGCGACTTTATACCTTGAGTTATCAAAATAAAATTAAAATAGGGTGTTTTTGTTATAACGGTAGACATTTGTTTTTAGAGTGAATAAAATCGGGTGAAAACTCGCCCTAGATCCTATATAACTAATAAGCCTTTTGGACCTGAAGGGTACTTTCTGGTCTTGGATCTTTTCAAGTTGCAAGAGTATAAAGAGTATAGAATGTTTGGCTACACCCGAACTTAGCTCATTCCTTACTTGTGTCAATTTATAACTATTTTAAAGTAAACCATTTACGGTTATAATCATGTTAGCGGTGTCTACATGCCAATAAAGAAGAAACCATTAAGGCAGTGTTGGGCATCTCACCCGAGATAAAAAGTGTTATTTATTTGCATTAAGATTCGTGGACTTGGTATTAATGATTAATTACATATATACAGTACATACATAAGTATATGCATGTGTATGTTAATCTTAAAGTAATTATGGCAAGATGGAAGATAAAGACTGCTAACGCTTTTAAAATGTTTGAAAACAGGTATTACAAGCTATAAAAATATCGGATTGATTCTTAAAGGTAAACGTAAGAATAGCTAAATAATTAACACAACAAAAACCATATTTGAAGGTTAGCGGAACGTATTGAGAGCAACAAAGCGTAATTGATACCGAAAGATAAAGTTAAAAAACAATTTAAAAACAGAAAGAAGAAGAAGTTCAATGAAGAGTACTCTAACATTTAAATTGTAAAATGTTTTTAGGTATGGAAAAACAAAAAAAAAAATAGTCCGTCACTACAAATATTTTTGCAAGCACATATTTCAAAATAAAAGTAAGATAAATCACCTAAAATACTCTCATTGAACTTTAGATGCTTAAAAATTCAACAATAGAAGTATAAATGTTCAAATAAGACAAAGTAAATGTGTTAAGTCTCTTTATGTAAAAATTAGTTATAATTAGTAATGTCTAGATGAATGGATGGAGTGTGTGACTGTTATCCAATTTGTAGGAGCTCCGTTTCTATGCTCTTCTATGCTCGTCACTCGAAGTTCAAACTTTTGTTCTGTGGCGACGTCCTATTGTAAATACCATACTATACGACGACCTTCGTAGGTACACGAAAATTGAACATCAAAGGCACATTATCTTTTGTATACTCGTGTGATCCATCAATAATGGGTATTCTAGTTTCTCTCCATCCGACTTTTGAACAATTTCGGAGCTGAAAATATGCTTTGCGAATTTTGACTTATTTGTTTTTTAAGGATCATTTTTGAAACTGTGAGTATACAAGTAAACTTTTTTAGAATATTTTTAGGTAATGTATTAAAGTTACTTGGGTTTTGAAATTTCAAAAATTCTTTTTTTATCTTTTCTTTTTATTGCTGGGATGTGTCTAGAACATCTTCCCAAAGTTTCAAGGCAATCGCAATTAAAATGTAGGAGATAGGACTTTTGAGAGAGCGAGCCGTCAGGCTAGGCCGGTCGGCTATTTCAATCGCGTTTTTCTCAAAAGTCGGTGATCACGATTTCTCAGAAACCAGGGTAGCGATCTTATTAAAATTTTTCATAGTTCTTCTAAATAGAATAACATATAGATTGAAGCATTTTTATTTTCGATTACAAGTATTTTTTTCAAAGCAATTTATGGTAAAAATTAGGCCTAAAATCATACTATTTTGTTTGCAACTTTGCCAAAAGTTAACTTTTCCCCAAATCCTTCGAAAAATCACGACCTATACTTACATACATATGTACTAATCGATGAAATTTTAAATGAATCCTTTGTCTGTTATGATGACCACCGCAGGGAGACGTTTTTGGACGATACCTCCGGAAAACAGCTGCCAATGGCTGAATGTCCGAAAAAATTATGAAAAATTCATAAAATATTATTCTCTTTGATATACAGGGTGGCGCAAAAGTAATCCTCCTATCAGAAGATGCTAAAAATTTTGCAATTGACCTCTAATGTCAGTTCTGTTTTGACATTTGTCTGGTAAACACATGCGAAATACACGTAAATAAACAATGGTACGCTACACTGCTCCAGAACGCAGGTTACTGGTGACTATTTATTTGACTAATAATCGGTCGGTTACTTCGGCACGACGTGAATTTCGTCGCAGATTTCCTGGCCGTCCGACGCCTACTGGTGAAACACTGCGACGTTTAGCCGCTCGCCTCGAAGAGACTGACACAACACGAGATGCTGCATGGCAGACCCCGTAGTAGGCGTTCTGCAGAGAATATTGCTGCTGTTACCGAGGATGTCATGGAAGCGCCGTCGACACAGACACGACCAGACGACGTGCCACGCAAATGGTTATCAGTCCAGACGGCGCATCAGCTGTTAGCTGCTGACCGCCAATCGCGTTTAACATACGCTTGAGCCATCCTTAATCACCACCAAAATGATGAGATGATTTTTCATCAAAAATAATCATGAGTGATGAGGCACATTTCCATCTTAGCGGGTACGTAAATAATCAAAATTTACGCTTCTGGGTCACTGAAAATCCGCGTGTAACCCACGAAGAGCCATTACACCCGCTCAAAGTCACTGTATGGTGTGCTGTTTTCGCTGGAGGAGTCATCGGACCTTTTTTCTTCGAAGACGTCGCGGGGCAAATGGTTACTGTGAGTGGTGAGCGATATAGAACAATGATCAACGAGTTCTTTTTGCCGCAACTTGATGAATTGGGATTGGAAAACATGTGGTTCCAACAGGACGGTGCAACGGCATACACTGCACGTGCAACAACTGATATGCTGAAGGATGCATTTCCCGGGCGCCTAATCTGCCGTTTTGCCGATTTGCATTGGCCAGATCGCCTAATTTGACCGCTCCAGACTTTTTTTTGTGGGGATTTTTGAACTCGCGGGTTTATGTCAACAAGCCTCAGACTCTTGCAGCTCTTAAAGACAATATCCGTCAAGAATATGAGGACCTATCGCCGAAAGTTCTGGCCAAAGGAAAATGGAAAATGCCATAAAAAGGGCTCAAATGACAATCAGCTGTGGTGGCGGCCATTTACATGATATCATATTCTCGACTTGATGTAAAAAAAATCTAAAAGACCAAATAAAAATAATCCACAAGCAGAATCAAAGTTTTCCATTTTTTTTTTTAAATTACAGCCAAAAAACATCGGAGGGTTATTGTTGTACTTAAATGTTGTAATAAGTTAATTTATTTATTATATGAAAAAAATTGGTGAAAATAGTTGTATGCTTTTGTGCCCTCAGTTCATGAAGCTACAAGGTGCGTTCCAAAGTAAACAGGACTTAAAAAAAAACAGAACAAATGTTTTTTTCGGCAAAATCAATTTATTTTATTCAAAATAGTCTCCTTCTGCTTCAAAACAGCTTTTTGCATGGTCCAAAAGCATGTCGAACGAGTGTTTTAGCTCGTTAGCCAGTATGCCGGTGCAAGCCTTTTGAATGACCTCTACGTCTGCATAACGCTTTCATTTCATGGGCAAGTGCATTTTTCCAAAAAGGAAGAAGTCGCACGGTGCCATATCAGGTGAATACGGGGAGTGGTTAATGGTTAAAATGGGAATTTTGGTCAAATAATCGTCCTTCGAATATTTTACTCAGAGCAATTTTTGGTCGTCAGTCAATTTGTGCGGAACAAACCGTGCACAAAAACCTTTCGTAAACCCAAATGTTCGGTCAAAATACAATAAATCGATGTTCAAATCCATTTCCATGAATTTTAATGATGATTTCGGCTGATTTTTAATGAATTCACGCACAGTTTTGATGGATTTTTCGGTAATCACGGATTTTAGTTGGCCCACATGTTGATCTTATTATGTCCTCACGACCACTTTGAAAACGTTGAAACCATTCGTGTTGAAACCACTGTTTCATCAATTGAAACGTTTCGGTAAAAGTTTTGCCAATTTTAAAACAAAATGTAATGTTGGCTCTTTGTTCGAGGCTCATTTTCGCACCGATAACACAAACACTGACACTTAAAATGCAATAACTTCATTTCCAATCGATGAAATGTCATGAAATTCTCACTGGATAATCGATAAAGATAGCAGATTCCCAGCACCAGTTGACATATAGATGGAGCCACCAGGGGACGCCAGATTCAAAAAGTCCTGTTTACTTTGGAACGGACCTTGTATAAATGGTTTGACGGGATTTGAGCTAATTTATTTTTTAATCGTTATTTTCATTTCTTCTTCTTCTTAATTGGCGTAGACACCGCTTACGCGATTATGGCCGAGTTAACAACAGCGCGCCAGTCGTTTCTTCTTATCGCTACGTGGTGCCAATTGAATATTCCAACCGAAGCCAGGTCCTTCTCCATCTGGTCCTTCCAACGGAGTGGAGGTCTTCCTCTTCCACTGCTTCCCCTTGGCGGGTACAAAAATCAGAAAACATAAAAAAAATAAAAGGAATATTTTAATGTTAGTTTTTTTAACAATAAGAGGGCATCGAAATAAACAGAGACACAAATATCGAAACAGTTGTTATAGTTGTTTTAATAAACCGTCATTTATGAGATTTTCTTTTATATTTTTCTAGCCAATAATCTGTTTTTAAGAACTAGTGGTAATCTGCCTTCCAATCAACATTTCTTCCATCATACAAGTACTTAGATCTTAGTTGAAACACTCTCAGATTATTATGAATACAGTCTAACTTGATACTCAAATTTACTCCTAAAGTCTAACAGTTCGTCAGCATATTTTGCGGAATTTAGTACTTAGTGGTTGCCTAGGAAATTTTCGACTATCAACACAAACCTATTCCATATTTAAATTTTCGGAACAGTTATAACTTTGATATAATCTGTATCTTTCATTAGTTAATAGCCGTATTTGAGGACCACCTAATATTCCACCTTTCAAGTTCGGAAAATTTGTTGCGATTTGTTGACTAGAAAACTAATTTTTTATTACCAACAAGCCGATATCTGTCAAAATATTAGATATAATATGTAATTATCTTAGCTGTTTTATTCAAAGCAACGCTACAATCTACAAACGAATTTTTTACCTCACAAGCTCTTTGAGCCTATCACCTGAATGAATTTTGCTAAGGGCAAGTAGTTCAGAAGATCTCCTGCAATCTACGCCAAAAGTATCTTGCAGTCGCACAGGAGCGTATTAAGCGCACGCAAGGTCCATTGGTCCATAACCAAGCACCTAAACTAGTTTGATGATGAAGTAGCTAGATGCTATTTCTGATGAAGACAGACACTCCTTAATTAATTTTGAACGCACTGTGAGCGAGCAGCGCTATTGCCGCTCTGCTATCGGAGTAAATGCTCTCCTCTCCGAATGTGGCTGCACCTTGTAGCAGTACGTCTACCACCACCTCAATAGCAGCCACTTCTCCCTGAAAGACAATAAAGTGGTTAGGTAGCCTGAAGCTAAAATTTACAGACTGCTCCTTACAGAATACTTCTCCTCCAACCTTCCCTCCTAGCTCTGACCCAATTAATAAATTGGCATTCCTGTATTTTATACATCATATTTGTCAATTCCAGTGAGAATTTTCAGTTAAACAGAGACAACTCAAAATAATACCACTACGAATAAAAAAATTTCAGGAAAAGAGTAATAACTCAAAAATTTGTTATTTTCGTGCAAATACTAAACAAATAAAAATGAAACAACGGTTCCATTATTTTTAATGATATTTTCGTGCAATTACATTGTTTTTTCTTTGTAATATATTATTAATATTTACGGAAACAGTTTTTCGTCTCTACTGAAAATGATCAAATTTTGAGTTGTTACACTTTAACGTAACAAGTGCGATATGTGTACATTTTTGTATGCATATCTTTTGGGAGCCGTTCCACTTTATTTTATTTTACTTTTTTTTTATTTTAGCCCACTGCGGTCTTTTGATTTGGTTGTTTTTTTGTTATATTTTTTTCTTTTCTTTTATTTAATATTACTGAATTAATTTCAAAAGAAAACTATTCTTTTATTTTGCATTGAATTGTTTCTCACCGACATGTATGTATTTATATATAGTTTCCTTGTTTAGTGTCACTGCACTTTGTTACCGATTTAGTTTTGTGTTTTAGTATAAATGTACATATGTATGTATGTTAATTTCGAGCTTTGTACCGCACCTCTTATCACCACTTTTATATTTATTTTGATTTTAGTTTTTCCAATAGTGCTTTTCTGTAAGGCTCGAAGGACCATGAATAAATGTTGACCCAATTTATTGGGGAATACAAATCACTGTATCTTGAAGATTCAATTTGCACTCACACTTGCGCGAGTCTTTAAAAAAGAAAAGATGTCTTTGAGAATTTAAAATGTACAATTTATTTAAAATGATCTTTTGTTTACAGAACAATAGTTTAATTAGTTTATCGCGTCGAACTTTGTTGGATCGCTGTAAGTCGGCGCGGGTGGAACGATGTCGATCGAAGCGAGAGCGGCATAGTGTCGAAAAAGAATGTCCAAAATGGATGTTGATGTGCGAAATATAAAAAACGAATGTGTCCGCTTTCCCTTTTGACCCTCCTTTTGTTGAGTGGGTTGATTGATGTAGAAATGTGGTGAGTTATGTTGAGTGGTAATGTATTAGTGTGATGTCATCAAGTGGGGAATTGAGCTGTGTGCGCCAGTTTTCCCGGGTAGAGTGGGGGCAGGCTGAACTCATTTAAACACTACTTATCATATAAACTTAAACTTTTTCCACATCTTTCCCCCGCTTAACAAAAAGCACGTTGAATTAGGTTGGTCACTTGCATAAAATAAGTACTGCTTTTATTTATTTATTTTAATTAAATACTGAAATCTTGCTTAATTACTCTACACGGGTGGTATACAAATTATATAAGGAGGCTCTATGGGAACCGGTGTGAAAATTGGACAATGGCCGTGGCACTTCCCACTTTTTTGTGAAATCCCAATCCTCGGAACCCGACAGACCGATTTCGACTAAATTTAGTATGTGAAATTGTTTTAATATTTCTACTCTTTCCAGTACACAAATAAAAAAGTAATTAATATAACGGAGTAAAATTTTGCGGTAACAATTCCCTTAAAGTGTATCTGTTAAAGCCCCTAGGTACCGAATATGTAGACTCTGGTACCTAGGGTTGACTTTTGACCGAAAATATCATTCAAAGTGAGAGATATGAAATTAAAATTCACACAGAATCTTTTCCTGACAATAGTACTTCTTTTTATCAAAAATGGGTTGAATCAGGTCAATCCTTCCTTGAGCTCCCATATACCTAATATAAAGATTTTCGGACTTCTACGTCACTTTATGCTGGACATATCCGCAAATATTTGAGTCATCTCAATGAAAAGCAGAGCATGTTTTACACTTAGCAGTGTATCTTTGCGGCTAAAACAGATAAAATTGGGTAAAAACTTGACCCTCCCCCCATATAACTATTACCAAGATTTTCGAACATCCACTTGGACTTGCTCCATATGTTTGGTGATTGTATGTAAGGTACCTTAATGAAACCCAGGAAACATGTTTTTAAGTATGTGGCATATTAGTAGTATGTGGGATGAACAAAAATAGATTAGATCTGGTCGGGTAGTATCGACCTACTCAAATATATTCAATATAAAATTCTCGGTTGCACGCGAACTTAGCCCTTCCTTACTTGTTTTATTTGAATATATTGCGTTATTATATTCAATTATACATTTTTATTCATTTTCATTCATAAAATCACTTTAAATAATTTTGTCCGGTTTTAGAGACCAAATGCTCCTATGTGCGCCGTCACAAAAAAATTCTCAAAAATATGCGCGGTTTTGAATGAGGTTGTACTCTCGCCGCATTGCTAGTTCTAGTGCAAGTTACGATGTCACTTATCGATGTTTGTAAACTGAAATAAAATTATCTGAGGTTCATTAATCAAGCTCACATATTGAGCGATATATGTATATGTATATATTTTAAAGTTAACAGAAACTTTGGAAATTTTTATATCATGCATGCTATACAGGGGCTATGGGAAGCTTTAAACCTATTTTTTATTTATATATCACAGATTTTCCATTATTTTCCGTAAAAAGTCAGCCAAATGCACTCAAGTCCACATATTCAAAATTTGGGAGCTTGAACAGATGTCGTCCAATTTTAACAGTAGTCATGAAGTGATGTACTTATGGTTCCCATTCGTGCAAAGTTTTACTTCAATATATTGTCGATTTCAATACTGTAAAATACAAGTAAAATAATGAGATAGAATACTAAATTGTATTATATGAGAGGTAGTCATGGTTCGGTTTCGCCCATTTTCACATCATAATGCAGAAATATCAACTTAAATTATATACTTATTTTGGTTGAAATTGGTTAAGCCATTCGTAGGATATTTCGCCCATAGGTGGGCGGTACTACGCTCATCATCCAGTTATGACACTGGTTCAAATAAAGTCCTTTGTTAAGATCTCAGCTGTGAAATATATTACTTTAGAAGTATTTATTTAGTGAGTTATCGCACTTTTAGTAGTTTTCGACATAACCGTTATATGGAGAGTGGATGACAGCTCTGACTCTGATTTTAACTCGTTTCGTGATCCTAATCACTTTTATGCTCTCGCAACATGTTGCTACAAATCCATATACGTCTAACATAATGACACAATATTTGCGAATTAGTAAATGCAGTTAAACTCTATTTTATGTTTTATTTGAAATAAAAGTTTTATTGTTCTAAAAAAATGCATTCAAAAAGGATCAAAGCCCAGGAAATACTTTGAGGTGCTGTTAAAAAGTCTTCTGCATTTATAGTTCGGTGAAATCGTGGAAGGATTACAATTAATTTTGGTATCTCATTAGCTCATCTATATTACTGGTATATACTCTCTTAGTTTTAGCGATGGCAACTGCAAAAATATATGTAACTCGATTAATGTATCAAATGATTAATATCAAGAACAATTATTATCGATTATTTCTGTTTTTAATGCTAAAAAAATGAGATAACTTCATTAAATTCTTTTATTGATTATAACTACATATGCATAAAATAATTCACTTACAATTATTTTGCAAGTAAGCTTGGTTCTTAATCTGCTTCGGTTTTCTAAAGCTATTGCCCCAGCTCGTCCCGCGAGGGCTGATGTACCAATCAAGTACGAATGTTTCCCACAAACAGATTAAGTTTAGGACAAATCTTCATTTATTTCCATACTTCGGGAGTGTTTCGTTTCAGATTTATCTCGTCTTGAGGAAATATATAATTATCCTGTCTTCGCCTTTCGCTATGAACTAATAATTTATGAAGGGCTCATTGGTCAAAATCATTTTCCAATGCTTCCTTTAATGTTACGCTTTAATTTTCTGATTCGAGTCCTTCCTCCATTTCATTTCTATAAAACCGCATTGTTGAGGCAAAAACTTTAGGATCTGCAAAATGTATTTTTTTAAGTCTCTTTGTCGAGTATATTGGAAGCCGCTCCCATAACGCAGATTTCAATTGTCCCAAAGCGCCGATCAAACTGTTTTAGCAAAACTCTTTTAATTCAAGTATTATTGAACATTTGCAAACAATGTTTAATTTGTGATTTTGATATGAAGAAAGTTATGAGATTAGTTTTGTAATTAATTAATCGATTAATCAAAATAGAAAATTCGATTCTATTAAATCGCTTTCTCGATTAATGCAATTGATTTGATTAATCATGCCATCCATACCTAGCTTCATTACCACATTTTAACCGAAAGTTGTATTCTGAGCTAATGTAATTGCTAATATGAAGTCTTTTTTTACAGAATACGCGTGAGTGGTGTCAAGCTATCATGTCACTTTTGTTCAGTATTGTTTCGCATTTTATCGCGCAAAGGCTTACGCCTGAACAACGTTTACAAATCGTTCAACTTTGTTACGAAAACTCACGTTCTGTTAAGAATGTGTTTCGCGCACTTCGCTAAGCTTATGGTCAGCATAAACGGGCTACTGAGCATAATATTCGCAACACCTCATTATTGGGCAATATTCGACCAAATAGACCGTCCAGCACGCAGTAAAGAAAACATAACAGCCGTAGCTAAGAGTGTACACGAAGACCGTTGAGAGTCGATTCAACGCCATTCTCAGCAACTCGGACTGACGTATGGAACGACTTGACGCATTTTACACCAAGATCTTAAATTGAATTGAAAGCGTACAGAATACAGCTTGTGTAAGAACTGAAACCGCTCGACCTTCCAAGCGACATCGCTTCGCTCCATGGGCTCTTGAAAAGTTTCAAGAAGATCCGACGTTTCCGAGCCAAATATGATAATAAATCAAAATCGCATTTGGCATTATACTATAATATATCTAATATTATTTTGTTAATAATTTGTTAACATATTTTACACATTGAGTGACTGGGACTTGTGACAAAAAAGCACCAGAAAGTTGTAATTAAGTTCCTCGCGTAAATGATATTTCAAAACAAGTAAGGAAGAGCTAAGTTCGGGTGTCACCGAACATTTTATACTCTCGCATGATAAAGTGATAATCGAGATTTCATTATCCGTCATTTACATATTTTTTTATTTTGCTGTAAAATTAATTAGATTAGTAGTTCCTGAGATATGGGTTTTGGTCCTTAAGTGGGCGACGCCACGCCCATTGTCAATTTTCAAAAAAAGCCTGGGTGCAGCTTGCTTCTTCCATTTCAACATAACCTTTGTATGGGAGGTGGGCGTGGTTATTATCCGATTCTTCCATTTTTGAACTGTATATGGAAATGTCTGAAGGAAACGACTGTATAGAGTTTGGTTGACATAGCTATAGCAGTTTCCGAAATATGTACAAAAAACTTAGTAGGGGGCGGGGCCACCATCACTTTTCCAAAAAAACTACGTCCAAATATGTCCCTCCCTAATGCAACCCTTTGTGCCAAATTTCACTTTAATATCGTTATTTATGGCTTGGTTATGACACTTTATAGGTTTTCGGTTTTCGCCATTTTGTGGGCGTGGCAGTGGGTCGATTTTGCCCATCTTCGAACTCAAGCTTTTTATGGAGCCAAGAAATACGTGTACCAAGTTTCATTATGATATCTCAATTTTTACACAAGTTACAGCTTGCACGGACGGACAGACGGACGGACGGACAGACAGACATCCGGATTTCAACTATACTCGTCACCCTGATCACTTTGGTATATATAACCCTAAATCTGACTCTTTTAGTTTTAGGACTTACAAACAACCGTTATGTGAACAAAACTATAATACTCTCCTTAGTAACTTTGTTGCGAGAGTATAAAAATAATGTTGTATCTTGCTAAGTTAATTAAAATATAAGCGCGATATGTTAAGCAGTTTATTTACAGCAGCTGTTTAAGTCGGTACATCTCAGTAGTGCGTTGCGATTTTTACAATGGATAAAAATGTCGAACAAAGAATTTGTCTAAAATTTTTTATTTCTAACCAAATTTCGTTTGCGGAATCGTTGCAGATGTTGGAAAAGGGCTTACGGTGATTCAGTTTTATCAAAAACATAACGCCTACGTATGGTACAAAGATTTCAAGGACGAGCGAGAGATTGTTGAAGATACGCCTCGATCTACACGACATTAGACCTCTTCAACTAATGAAAATTAAAAAAAAATATCCCTCACTATTTTTTAGTTATCATTAGTTGAAGAAGTGGAAGGTCGTCCAGATCGAGACTGTTGCTTGAAAATCGTCCGTTCGAATGATTTTAGTTGATATTTTGGATATGAAACGCGTTCTTGCTGGTGTATAACATCTCGTAACGATTACTTTGCAGGCGACAAAATAAATATTGATGAGTAGTTAAATATTTTGTGTTTTATTTACAATTTCCTGGTACTTTTTATCACATTGTATTCGGTATAAAGCCAATTCTTATCCAATTTTATCCACTTTTGGTATAAGTCGTATCAGTCGAGTAGTCCTATGGTATAGAATACCCCCTTAAGGTGAGTACTGCCGCACCTATTATACAATTTTTACATCTGATCCAATAAAACTTTTCTTTGTGCATATATTCTGTAAGCTACGCACTTTAAGTTGTTTTCAACATAACTGTTATATAGAAAGTGGTGTGGTTATTATCTGATATTTCCATTTTCACAGTCCATGAAGTTAGCGTTAGCGGTTTGAAAAATATGTACTATAAATTTAGCTACTCGTATTTAGGTGGCAGGGCTACGAACACTTAAGGCAATATTTTAGCCTACAACTGTGCCTCACTACTGCTATCCTTTGTAAAAAACAGTTTTGTATCTTAATTTACTGCTTGGTTATGGCACTTTACAAGCTTTTGCTTAATGGCATTTTGTGGGCGTTTAGTGGCCCGATTACGCCCATCTGCAAACATCTCTTGACTCTTTCAACTCGTCTCGTCTTCTTGATCATTTATATATGTATAATTCCATATATAACTTGATTATTTCTAGGACATACAAGCAACTGTTAGGTGAACAAAACTATTAAAATCTGTAGCAAAATATTGCTACAATAAATAAAAACAATAAATAAAAACAGGTAAGGAAGGGCTAAGTTCGGGTGTCACCGAACATTTTATACTCTCGCATCATAAAATGATAATCGAGATTTTATTATCCTTCATTTACATATTTTTCAAATATCGTATTTGTGTAAAGTTTTACTCCGCTATCATCATTAGTTCCTAATGTATATATTGTACAGAGAAGTCATCAGATGGAATTCAAAATAGCGTTATATTGGAAGAAGGCGTGGTTGTGAACCTATTTCACCCATATTTTGTACTTGTCATCAAGGTGTTAAGAAAATATTACATACCGAATTTCATTGAAATCGGTATAGTAGTTCCTGAGATATGGTTTTTGGTCCATATGTGGGCGACGCCACGCCCATTTTAAATTTTAAGAGAAAGCCTGGGTGCAACTTTCTTCTGCCATTTCTTCCGCAAAATGAAGTGTTTCTGACGTTTTTTGTTAGTCGGTTACCGCACTTTTAGTGATTTTCAACATAACCTTTGTATGGGAGGTAAGCGTGGTTATTATCCGGAAATGCCTGAAGGAAACGACTCTGTAGAGTTTGGTTGACATAGCTATAGTAGTTTCCGAGATATGTACAAAAAACTTAGTAGGGGCGGGGCCACACCCACTTTTCCAAAAAAATTACGCCCGAATATGCCCCTCCCTAATGCGATCCTTTGTGCGAAATTTCTCTTTAATATCTTTATTTATGGCTTAGTTATGACACTTTATAGGTTTTCGGTTTTCGCCATTTTGTGGGCGTGGCAGTGGGTCGATTTTGCCCATCTTCGAACTTAACCTTCTTATGGAGCCAAGAAATACGTGCACCAAGTTTCATCATGATATCTCAATTTTGACTCAAGTTACAGCTTGCACGGACGGACGGACAGACGCCAACGGAAGCACAGCTAAAAATGCGTTGGCGAACATTTAGCGACTAGTACAAACACAAGCGCGGTGGCGCATTTTTATTGGTCAACGATATTTATCCTTTGCGCGAGTTAAGGAAGATAACATTCCTTATCATACTCACGAACCCAAATAGTATATCAACAAATCCATATCAGCTGTACATAAACATAAAAACATGTATCATGACATATACACATAATAATGTATTGTAATTATCAGTAACAGATACGAACTTATCCAAATATATTTATCTCCTTAAAATAAAAACACAAGAGAACAACATGAATGTTCTGTCGATAGTACATATAGTTATAAGCAAACCTAATGTCCTTTAGTCTTAGTATTGTCATCAAACGTGAAGGTGGAGATATTAAACTCAACAAATAGATAAAACAATAAACACAATAGTATTATTATTTAATTGGGGGCTCAACCGGTATCACAAATCAACTTGCTTTCCAGCCAGTCTTTGAAATATAAGACTTAAAAAACCAAAATCCACGGTCTTAAAGAAAGACACAGCAGGTTCCTGAAAAATTGCAACAAAAACAGAATTCTGAGGAACCACTAAAAACTGGAGACATCAAGAACTTCCAGAAGGAAAAAAGGACAAAAATCCACGGCAGTCGTAGAAAATCAGAAGCAGTTACGACGACATCAGAAATGGTACAACTGCGAGCACACATCGTCATACAAACTCAAACTGTGCAGCAGCAAAGCATCGAGATGCAGAATCGATTATCAGCGTTTGAATCAAACCAATCATTTAAAGGAGTGTCGACGGTCGATCAACACGAAGCAATACACTTGCACATTAACGACCCCATGGAAATTGACCTGGAATTATTCAAAGTACTTCCATGGTTCGATGGAAACAAAGATCAATATACATATATCCTGGAGATCGCAAATATGGACCTTTATGGATGGTATAAAAGGATTCACCAACCACCCTAGATACTACAGTGCACTTGGTATAGTACGCACAAAAATAACAAGAGCAGCAGCAGATATTCTTACAAACCACAACACGCAGATGAATTTTTATTCTAAATAGATTGGATTACACGTTTGCAGACCAAAGGCCACTATACGTCCTTTTAGAAGAAATGAAAAAGATCATACAAGGAAGGACAACCCTAGCCGAATTCCACAGTGAAATGAGCAAAGCGCTTAATTTGGCATTATTAAAAATCGAGATGTCCGAAAACCAAAACAGTAGTTCTATGAAAGACTACGCGAATCAGGATGCAGTAAGAACCTTCATCCTAAAATAAATTAAATAGTAAATATACAAGTGAGACATTGTATAGTCATAACACTAAAGAATTGGAAACAGCTTACGCAGTAGCTAGCACAATTTGCCACGACAATGTGAATCACCAATTCGAGGAACATTCTAACCTCCTAAGGGGGAACTAGCAACAAAGATTCCAGCAACCTGATGATAAAGGAAATATAGCCCTAGCTTCAACGAAGGCCAAGTTCATTCACATAGAGACGAAAGACAACATCATCAATACAGAAAAAACGTCAGAACACAGAGGAGTTATCTTCTTCTTCTCTCCTTTATTGGCGTAGACACCGCTTACGCGATTATAGCCGAGTTAACAACAGCGCGCCAGTCGCTTCTTCTTTTCGCTACGTGGCGCCAATTGGATATTCCAAGCGAAGTCAGGTCCTTCTCCACCTGGTCCTTCCAATGGAGTGGAGGTCTTCCTCTTCCTCTGCTTCTCACGGCAGATACTGCGTCGAATACTTTCAGAGCTGGAGTGTTTTCGTCCATCCGGACAACATGACATAGCCAGCATTGCCGCTGTCTTTTAATTCGCTGAACTATGTCAATGTCGTCATATATCTCGTACAGCTCAACATTCCATCGAATGCGGTATTCGCCGTAGCCAACGAGCAAAGGATCATAAATCTTTCGCAGAACTTTTCTCTCGACAACTTGCAACATCGACTCATTAGTTGATGTCATCGTCCAAGACTCTGCACCATACAGCAGAACGGGAATTGTGAGTGACTTATAGAGTTTGGTTTTTAATCGTCGAGAGAGGACTTTACTTCTCAATTGCCTACTCAGTCCGAAGTATCACCTGCTGGCAAGAGTTATCCTGCGTTGGATTTCTAGGCTGACATTGTTGGTGGTGCTTACGCTGGTTCCAAGATAGACGAAATTATCTACGACTTCAAAGTTATGACTGTCAACAGTACCGCGAGAGCCAACTCGCGAGTGCGACGACTGTTTGTTTGATGACAGCGATATTTCGTCTTGCCCTCGTTCACTGCCAGACCCATTTGTTTTGCTTCCTTGTCCAGCCTGGAGAAAGCAGAACTAACGGCGCGGGTGATGAGGAGCCGATGATATCAATATCATCGGCTTACGCTAGCATCTGTACACTCTTATAAAAAATTGTACCTGCTCGATTAAGTTCTGCAGCTCGATTAATTTTCTCCAGCAGCAGATTGAAGAAGTCGCACGATAGGGAGTCGCCTTGTCTGAAACCTCGTTTGGTATCGATCGGCTCGGAGAGGTCCTTCCCGATCCTGACGGAGCTTTTCGTGTTGCTCAACGTCAGCTTACACAGCGGTATTAGTTTTGCGGGGATACCAAATTCAGACATCGCGGCATAAAGGCAGCTCTTTTTCGTGCTGTCGAAAGCAGCTTTGAAATCGACGAAGAGGTGGTGTGTCGATTCACCTTTCACGGGTCTTTTCCAAGATTTGGCGCATGGTGAATATCTGGTCGGTTGTCGATTTGCCAGGTCTAAAGCCACACTGATAAGGTCCAATCAGTTTGTTGACGGTGGGCTTTAATCTTTCACATAACACGCTCGATAGGACCTTATATGCGATGTTGAGGAGGCTTCTCCCACGGTAGTTGGCGTAGATTGTAGGGTCTCCCTTTGTATGTATTGGGCATAGCACACTTTAATTCCAATCATTGGGCATGCTTTCGTCCAATCATATTTTACAAAGAAGCATGCATCATTTCTTATCAGTTCTTCGCCGCCGTGTTTGAATAGGCCACTAGTCCATCGGCCCCCGCCGCTTTGTTGTTCTTCAGGAGGGTAACTGCTATTCGAACTTCTTCATGGTCGGGCAATGGAAAGTCTGCTCCATCGTCATCGATTAGGGAATCGGGTTCGCCTTCTCCTGGTGTTGTACGTTTACTGCCATTCAGCAGGCCGGAGAATTGTTTCCTCCATAATTTTAGTATGCTCTGGGTATCGGTTACTAGAGCCCCTCTGGCTCCGATCTTGAAACCTACTGTTAGTCGCCGCATTTTTTCGTAGAATTTTCGAGCATTACCCCTGTCGGCCAGCTTATCAAGCTCTTCGTACTCACGCATTTCGGCCTCTTTCTTTTTTTGTCTGCAAATGCAAATGAGTGCAAGCCGACGTCGAACCTTCCTTGTGTTTGTTGGCGTGCGTTTTTGCTGCACAGAGGCGGGTGCGAATCTTGGCTGCAACAAGATAGTGGTCCGAGTTGATGTTAAGACCGCGGAGTGTGCGCACGTCTAAAACACTGGAGACGTGTCTTCCGTCTATCACAATATAATCGATCTGGTTGGTAGTTTTTCGATCCGGAGACAGACAGGTAGCTTGATGTATTTTCTTGTGCTGGAATCTAGTACTACAGATATCCATGTTTCGGGCCCCGGCGAAGCCGATCAGCCTCAACCCATTTGGGGATGTTTCGTCGTGGCGGCTGAATTTACCGACCGTAGTACCAAAGATACCTTCTTTGCCTACCATGGCGTTAAAGTCGCCAAGTACGATTTTGACATCGTGGCTAGGGCATCTCTCATAGGCGCGCTCCAAGCGCTCATAGAAGGCATCTTTGGTCACATCGTTCTTCTCTTCCGTCGGGGCGTGGGCGCAAATCAGCGATATGTTGATGAACCTTGCTTTGATGCGGGTTGTGGCTAGATGTTCATTCACTGGAATGAATGACAGTGCTCGGTGACGGAGTCTCTCTCCCACCACGAATCCCACACCAAACTTGCGCTCCTTTATATGGCCACTGAAGTAAATGTCACAAGGACCTACTCGTCTCTGTCCTTGTCCCGTCCATCGCATTTCATGGACGGCGGTGATTTCAGCCTTTATTTTCACGAGGTCATCAACCAGCTGGGCAGCGGCACTTACATATTTGAACCTTCCCAATTAAGGTACCGGACATTCCAGGTGCATGCCCCAATATCGTTGTCCTTATTTCGTTTGCCAAGGTCGTCATCAGAAGAGGGGTTTTTCTCCCGAGGCTGTTGATAATTTTTCATTGGTATGATTTTTTACGTGGCGAGTCCCAAACCCTGCGCACTACCCTGCGGAGGGGATGCTTCGCCTTCTCACTTTAGCTCGCCTTCAAACGGATGTTCTTAGGCTACCCAGAGGATACTTGGTTAAAGATCGGAAGTCGTGAGCTGCTTGAGTCATATGTAAAAGAATCGTTTCTGGCCACTCCCAAGTGAATGGCGATCAGAGAACTTTCCTCACTTGCGAGAACTTCTACACATGACTCCATCCTCCACAGAGGAGTTATCAGCCTAGAAATTATAATCAACCGCAACAACAACTTTCACCAGAACCAATGGAAGTGGACAATTCGCAGCAGTACTAGAGACCAACACATCATTTCAACCAACGAAGAAATCCGCCTCACCAACCAAATCCATTTAAGAGCGTTAGGAATGTTTCGTTGCGAAACTTTAATCAAGCATAAGCAGACAACGAAGGATATTTTGAGATACGGAGTACTTTATTAGGCGAGTAAACGGGTTGCCTTGGATCGCAAAAAATGTGGATTAACCGGCACACCCGTTACACTTTTAGTGAACACAGGATCATCTAATAATTATACATTATAGCAACAAGTGTGAAATCGGTAAGTCAATACAAATTAATCCTTTTAAAACAAAAACTTTACATGTATTTTCTGTCACTAATTCAAAAAAAGTGATTGGGATATATGGATATGATATAGTATTATATATTATGAAATAGATAAGCTAAATGAGTTCGATATGATATTAGGAGAACCCTTAAAGCACAAGTGAATTTATTTGATTATAGTTTAAAGTTTCAGAAGGAAGTGACCCATAACGTAGAGCAAAAAATTATTTTTATTATCAATAACCCTCAATATGAGGAAGACATTAACAAACTAATGCTAAAAAAAGTTCAAATATGTAAGTGAAACTCCTCCTTTCACTACAACTATTCAGACGAGAATTAGGACCAAGACAGAGAATCCAATATGGATGACGACTTTGTGAATAAAGAAACAAGCGAGTTATTAAAACATGGAATTATTAAACCAAGTAAAAGCCCATATAATTCACCCATATGGACTGTTCCAAAAAAAGGCACTGACGAACAAGGTAAGCCAAAAAGGAGAATGGTAGTTGATTTCCAAAAAAATTAATGCTCAGACAATCACAGATAGATATCCAATACCTGATGTAAATATGACTATCAAAAATTTAGGAAAAGCAAAAGTATTTTCAACTATAGATTTAAATCAGGATTCCATCAAATTTTAATAAAGGAATCCCATAGATAAAAGACCGCTTTTGCAGTCAATGGAGCAATTATGAGTTTGTTAGGATGCCGTTTAAGTTGAAAAACGCACCCTCAATCTTTCAACGATGCGTAGACGATATCTTACGAAAATATATTGGTAAATTTGCTTATGTATAAACATTTTAGGCTCAATTATAAAATTCGTCACAGGGACACCAGACCAAGACGATTTAATTAAAATAAAAACAGGCTTAAATTACTTAATCGAAAACAATAACAAACAAAGAAAGATTAACTCTCAGTTTGAAAAATTATTAGAAAAATTAGATCCGAAATCTGTTGTGGAGGAATTTGTAATCAGAAAAGTTTACAAAGAGTTAGAGGCAATTACAAATACAATTAATTTTGCTAGAAATGGAAATGTTTACTCTGGAACTTTAAACTTGAACAATATTCTTGAATTTATTTCAAATGAAATTTTTGATGTTCCTGTCATAAATGTATTAGAATATTCAGTTATCCACGTTTGTATGTACAGGAATACGATAATCACAATATATAAATACCATTTCATTAATAATAAATGTAAATTATACAATTTAATTCCGTTAGAAAAATAGCAAAATGTGAAAATAAATTTATAAGAGTATCTAAGTGTAAAAATAAAGTAGGAATAAATATTTGAAAATAAGAATTGCAAGAAAATTGTACCATCCCTTTACAAAATAAGGACAAAGCATATTGTAATATTGTTCAAGAAAACAATATGCCATCATTAATATTAGATCACGGAAACATTACAATTGACGGAAACCATATGTATATGGAAAGGCCAAAATATTGCAGGCACAAAATTAATTCACTTTAATATTAGCACTACTTTAGATAATATGACATATTTTAACCATGACCAAGAAATAAAAAATATAGTATAATACATGGTCATCAAAATGAACAAGTCAAAATTATGAAAATATTAGAATCCAAATCGAATTATAAATTTTCTATTATACAAGAAATGGACAAGTACCTGATTTCTGTTGAGGACGCCCTTTACAATTTTTAAGCTATGCTATTCTTTTAGTAATATATTAGGATTATTTATATACGCCTCAGTAAAGGCTAAACAGGATGCCAAAAACGCTGAGCTTTCGAGCAGGTATATGAAATGGAAGTACAGCGACCCCAAACATAGCGCCTTTGAAATGAGGGCATTTCATTTTAACAGAGGGGAGAGTTAAGGAAAATAACATTCTTTATCATACTCACGAACCCAAATATATCAACAAATCCTTATCAGCTGTAAACATAAAAACACATTATACACATAGTAATGTATTGTAATTATCAGTAACAGATAAGAACTTATCCAAATAATTTATCAGCTTAAAATAAGAACGCCACAGAACAACTGGGGTACTCACAACGTGTCATAAAGCATCGTAAAATCATAAAATCATACATTTGTATACTAGTTTAAAAAAACTGTTTTTGGATTGCATACTAAAATAAGTTTACGCAAATACAACTCTGAACGCTAAGTTTTCGGATCGTTATAACTTGTAACTTTATGAGACTATGTAAAACCCCTAAACATGAATGCTCTGTCGATAGTACACATAGTTGTAAGCAAACCAAATGTTCTTTAGTCTTAGTATTGCCATCAAACGTGAAGGTGGAGATATTAAACTCAACAAAAACTCGCGTCACACTTAGCATATACTAAGTATGTATACAGAAATACATTTCGTCGCTGTTCTGAATACATATGTACATTGAACAATTGTTATCGCTTTATTTTAGCGCGATGGTTAATTTTTTGAAAATACTTTTTCGAAGGCCAATTTAATTAGTTGGATGAATAGAGAATATTAACAACAACAACAAAATAATAGCCCTGACAGGCGAGCAAAATTAATGCACTTTAATTTGTTTATTTATTTATAAAAATGAATAAGATAAATTGTTAATAGAAATTTTGGTATTTGTACAAAATCTATATAAATTTTACGAAAAAAATCGTTTATTATTAACTACGTTAAAAGATAATAGAGTGAAATTAAAAGCAATAATTGATTGTAATGCGGAAAAAGTGTGCGAAAAAGTTAAGAATAATGGAAAAATGGATAGCAAACTGTGCGTTGTTTATTTTCTGCCATCTAAATATATTAAAATTTGTTTTTGTTAATATACTTGCACATAATTTAATTAGCAATATAAAACTGCTTACCTCTGATGCTGCAAACGCAAAGGAGGCGACAGACTTCAAGCGACATCTGTCAAAAAATAGCAAAAATCGCTCATTATTGAGCAATGTTGCTTACTCAAACTTGGTATATACAGCTAAATGCACGAAATTCTTGTGCATTACAAACTTGCATTAACATGGATCAAATGCGCAAGTAGATGTAAATTAAGCCCGCTAATGCATATTAGCGCTGTCGTCTATCAGAGCTATAAGAAACGAATGATTTTTCCGTTTCCTTTGCGTGCGGTTGGTTTGTTGCAACTGTTGCAACGAAAATTGAATTGACAAAGTTCATTTTATTTTGGTGAGTTTTTTGGGTAGATTTCAATTGCATAGTTTGATAGTTAAATTTTCTACAACTTTTTTCAAGGTTTATTAGCTGGTTGAATCGACATCAACAGCACATCAACTCGAGAGTTAATTTCTTCGTGTGTTTTGTTTCTTTACTTTCACTTTGTAAACGAAATTGTGAACATAAATAATTTGTATGTTCAGTAGGCGATACTTATTGATAATAGTTATTCATTCAATTCTTCTTTATTGCCGCAGACACCGCTTACGCTGTTGTAGTCGATTTACAACAACGCATCAGTCGTTCTTCCTTTTAGCTGCTTGACGCCTATTGGAGATGCCAAGCTTTCCAACGGAGCGGAGGTCTTTCTATTGCTCTGCTTCCCTTGGCGGGTTCTGCGTCAGTTGTGCGTTTCAGAGCTGGAATGTTTTCCAGATAAACGAAATTATCTACGACTTCAAAGTTATGACTGTCAACAGTGACGACTGTTTGTTTGATGACAGGAGATATTTCGTCTTGCCCTCGTTCACTGCCAGACCCATTTGTTTTGCTTTTTTGTCCATTCTGGAGAAAGCAGAACTAACGGTGCGGGTGTTGAGGCCGATGATATCAATATCATCGGCATACGCCAACAGCTGTAATATAATGATTTTCAAACATCAGGTTAATTTTACATCATTTATCTGTCAAACTGTAATATATGTATCTAAACGAAACTTAGAAACCATCCTTTTCTGGTGACATTTTGACGTGATGCTAAATGTTGTTAACATCGGGTCAATACTACCTCTAGACCTAATAGTTTCAAAACATTCTGAGGGTCTTATACCGAATATATCGATCAACATTTAAGATATCTTAGTGAACTTAAATGAACATATAATATTTGATATATAGATACATTGGTCAAAGAATTATCCTAACTCCCATATTCTCTAATACATATGTATGTATATGTGTATATACTGATTTTTATTATTCTAGCAGACTTTATGACGAATAGGTCGGTTAGTGTATGATTTATATTCATAAAATTGTTTGTAAACATGTTCTCTAGCATACTTGAGTAATTTAAAAATTGAATGCAATCAGTCTAAAAAGCAATTCAATATTTTAATACTGTCACAAGTTTCAAAGTTTGAGATTTTAAATTGCGGAGAATTATCATAACTTGACATGATTTTGCAATTCATTTCATAACCGTCACAAAAATCTCTCAATTAGGGACAAACAGATTTAATCAGATGTTACATTTCGTTATTTAGAGATGTATATACAACCTGAATGAAAATAAATATGTCGATAACAAATATAATATCAAACTGTTTATAACGCAGTAAAAAGCATAATTAGCAATAAAAGAAAAAATAAAATGTTGAATTTGCATCCCAATAGTTATAAAATTTATTTGAAATGTGTTTTGTTTTTACTTTTTTGTGTTTGAGCTCCTTACAAAATATAAAAATCGACAATCGATTAATATCTAAGGTGATCTTTTTAAGTGATCACAAATAAATAGTGACTAGAGGCTGCTTACTGAATTCCGCTATAAGTTAATAAAAAATAGAGTACAATATACTTTTGCATCAAAGAATGACAGGTTTCTTATTATACGCTTCTTTAAATGAACAGTACTATTTTTTGGAAGAGCTAAAAAGTATCATATGATGCATTAATATCATATGATACAAAGTAATATAATATGACACCACTAAATCGCTGAGAGTGCGACACGTGGAGTGGCAACCTGTGAGAAGCGCTGCGTCAGCGAAGTGCCAACCTGTAGGAAGCGCAGCGTCAGCAAACTCCGTACCCGTTGCAGCGGCAAACATAGGTCTAGAGTTAAGTATAATTAATTGTAAATTTTAGTTCTTAAGCGGAATTCAATAAAGGAGCATAGCTCCCGGAAAGCATTTTTTTAATTAAAATTAACTAAACGTTTTTTAACTGGCGCCCGAGCAGGGACCAGCGCGCGTAAGTAGTAATTGCCTGAAAACCAAAAAGTAAGGCTACGCGAGTGGCGTACGGTAGTGATTGTGAAAAGAAAAAGGGAAAAAAGCCTGAAAATAAAAAGTAAGGCTACGTGAAAAGTGAAAAACTAAAATACTGTGCTAACAAGCGGCTACAACGCACAACGTGGGATTTTTAAACGCCGAGGGACCTCAGTACTGGTAAAGAAAAGGGACAACCCCGGAGCGCATCATAACATCCTATGGAAAGCTGGAAACACCTAGTGTAAGATTTATAAACTATTATATTTTATGACTATTATAAAGAATATTATTATTATAAAGAATACGGAATTTGAATTGAAAGAAAATAATTATCCGACACAAAGAAGAAAAAAAGAAATTATAAAGAATTTTATTATTATAAAGAATACGAAATTTGAATTGAAAGAAATTAATTATCAGACATAAAAAAAAAGCCTTAAATTAACGAAAGCTACATTCCAATATTGTCAAATAAGTACTATTACAAAGGATTTTTCTTAAACTAATTAACTTAAAAGAAAAGATTATTATAATGCCAGATACAGCTGAAGAACTAATTGAACAACTTAACCAAATGAGGTTAGATTATGGGCAAACCACCCATCCTTCAAATCCTTCCAACCATCCTTTAAACCCTCCCACCCCTAACCCAACTTTAATAACGACAATAGTTCGAAAAGTACTCGAACGAATGAGTACTCAAATTATAACTGACTTTACCGAACCCGACCACAGCGTGACGCTGAACGCGAACAACATAAACGAACTAGATAAAATGCCGGACATGGTTAAATGCCTTAGAGAATTTTCAGGACGACCAGGAGAATTTAACTCCTGGAGGAAGAGCGTAGACAGAATTTTTAAAGCTTATGAGGGAGTCAAGTATACTCCTAAATACTTTACGATACTCCATTCGATCAAGCATAAAATAATTGGCGATGCCAACACCGCATTAGAATCGTACAATACTCCACTCGATTGGAGTCAAATTCGAAAATGCCTTATGATGCATTATTCGGATAAAAGGGACATAGGTACCCTCAAATACCAGATAACCACTCTGGTCCAACGCCACGACGATATTCCGACCTTCTACCGAAAAGTTTACCAACACCTTTCCCTGATATTAGATAAAATTTCATGTCTCGAGTTAAGCGACGAGTCTATACGGACTATGACAAATTCTTATAGGGACAAGGCCCTTGACACATTTAATAGAGGATTAAATGGCGATTTACCTCGTCTTCCCAGCATGAAAGAACCGACAACCTTGCCCCAAGCATTACATTTATGCCAAAAACTTGACAATATGACGTATAGAATTAATCATGCAAATAACACGCACAAAGCTAACATCCAACCACCACCACGACCTCCCCGAAATAATAATTTTAATAATTTTAATAATAATAGAGCTTTTTACCCCGAATTAACATATTCCCACTCCCCCAGACGAAATTTCGACCAACATACATTCGGTCGCCAACAAAATCGATATCCCCAACACTCTCCCAACTATATGCAAAATAACCAAGGATTCATGCCGAGGTTCAACATTTACCCGAACAACCCCCATATTACCAGAGGAAATTCTTCTTTTAATAACAGACCGAACCTACCACCTAAACCACTGACCCCAATGGAAGTATACCAGTCCATACGGTCAAGACAAATTAATTATCAAAATAGGCCCAACATATTCCAGGACAATCGACCACCGAAACGTCTTATTTCCGCACAACTGACTCACCCTCCAAGCAAAATACAAAGAAATTTTTTTACTAACGCAGTCGAATTTGACCCAAACGGGATATACGATGACAATTCCCATAGCAATTATGATAATGCAGATAAAAATGAGCCTGATACTATTAATTTTTTAGATTAGCGCCGTCTTCGCTGCCTTATTACGAATTTAGAACAAGGCGCGGAGACACAATAGATTTTTTATTGATACCGGATGCAATAAGAATTACAATCAATCCACTAGAATTAGGAATCCAATTCTGAACGAAAAGCTTTTTACAGTAAAATCAGTTGCCGGGACAATCGAAATTGCCGACCACACCTTTGTCGACATTTTTGGACCAACAGTAGGGAAAATAAAATTTTTCCATTCATACCGATAAAAATTTAATGACGATTTGTCAAAGTATAAATATAATGTTAAAACAAAGAATATCACACGAAGTGAATAATGTGGCAATTAATATTCCACACCTCTCTGTATAACAACAAAACAAAGTTAATAATATTATTGATAAATGCCCAAACCTTTTTTCTGATCCTAATGAAAAACTTACCTACACCACTCTCGTAAAAGGTGAAATCCGGACAACAACCGAAACCCCTGTCTACTCCAAGCCATACCCGTATCCGATGACATTAAAATACGAAATCGAACGCCAAATTGAAGAACTCCTAGATAACGGAATAATAAGGAGATCGAAATCTCCGTATAACTCCCCAATATGGATAGTTAACAAAAAGTCAGATGCCTCTGGCGCAAAAAAGTATAGAATGGTTGTTGATTATCGTAAACTTAATTCAGTTACGATCCACGATAAGTATCATATAGAAATTAACGAAGTCCTTGCAAATCTGGGAAACAATAAACTATTTACTGTTATTGATTTAAAAAGTGGGTTCCATCAGATTCCACTTCGCGAGTCAGACACTGAAAAAAACCGCATTTTCCGTAAAGAACGGAAAATATGAATTCCTCCGCTTACCTTTCGGTCTAAAAAATGCTCCAGCCACATTCCAAAGAGCACTAGACGATATCCTACGACAACATATAGGAGTAAGATGCTACGTTAACACTGACGATGTAATTATATTTGGAAAAAATGAAGAAGAGCATTTTAAAAATATAGAGTTAGTATTCCAAACATTAGAAGATGCAAATATGAAAATCCAATTAGACAAATGCACATTTGCTAAAGAGGAAGAGAATTTTTAGGATATGTAATCAGTTCAAATGGGATAAAAACCAACTCCGAAAAAGTAGAAGCGGTAGCTAAACTTCCAGTTCCACAAACTCTCAAAGAATTATCCTCCTTCCTAGGTATGTCAGGTTATTACCGACGATTTATCCAGGATTACGCAAAAGTAGCTAAACCATTAACAACACTATTAAGAGGAGAAGCAGGTCATGTCTCCAAACGAAACTCGAATAAAATAGAAATAGAATTAGACAACGAGGTCTTAGAAGCATTTAATAAAATAAAAAATACTTTAGTATCCAAGGATATAGTTTTAGCGCACCCAAATTTCGATAAAGATTTTGAACTAACGAACTCTAAGTAAACCCGAAGAGCATTATGCTAGCAATGAGAAAGAAATGCTTGGTATAATTTGGTCACTTAATTCACTTCGAAATTACCTCTACGGTTCAAAACAAGTTAAAATTATCACCGATCATCAACCTCTTACCTATGCCTTAAGCCATAAGAATACTAATAGTAAAATGAAGCGATGGAAGGCCATTTTAGAAGAATATAACTACGAACTAAATTATAAACCTGGTAAAACAAATGTAGTTGCAGACGCCCTTTCAAGGATACCAATACAAATAAATTCACTCACACCTACGATTCATAGCGATGAAAGCTCAAGTCACAATTTAATCCCTTGTACAGAAGTTCCAATTAATGTTTTCAAAAACCAAATTTTTTTCAATATCGATGAAATATCTTCATATCAATTTAAAATAATTTTTCCAACAGTTCATAGACATATAATTACAGAACCAGAGTACAACGAACAGCTATTGATTTCTTACATGAAACGATACCTTAACCCACCTGTTATAAATGGAATTCATACAGGAGAAAGGATAATGGGTATGATGCAAAATATCTATCCTATTCATTTTAGTAACATTAAAAGCCGATATACCCAAAAATTAGTTGAAGATATTAGTAACGAACAAAAACAGGAGAACGTCATATTAAAAGAACATTTAAGAGCACATAGGAACGCCACTGAAAATTAAATACAAATTCTCGAAACAAAATAATTTCCAGGTATGTTAAATAAAATAAAACGAATAATAGCCAACTGCACCGTTTGTAAAGAAAATAAGTATGAGAGACATCCCAATCAACCGAAAATTGCAGAAACTCTATTACCAACATATCCAGGAGACACAGTCCATATCGATATATTTTTAACAGAGGGAAAAATAGTCATGAAAGCTTTAGATAAATTTACAAAATACGCAATAACAAAAAACCTAAATAGCAGAGCAATAGAAGACGTCAGAAAACCTTTAAGAGATATTATATTTTTCTTCGGAGTACCAAAATTAATAGTTATCGATAATGAGCCATTTTTAAACTCAGCTTATTTAAAATTTATGATGAAAGACGAATTAGGAATAGAAGTTTACACTACTCCTCCATACAAAGGTCAAGCTAACGGACAAGTGGAAAGGTTCCACTCTACAGTAATCGAAATAATGCGTTGCATAAAAGAAAACGGTAGACACAGAAATTTTGAAGAACTTTTAGAAAGAGCGGTATCTGAGTATAATCATTCAGTTCATTCCACAACACTTAAAAGACCAGTAGACCTATTTTTTCATAGAAATGTTACATTTACCCCCGACGACATAGAAAGAACTAGCCAAAGCAATTTAGAAAAATTAGCTGAGAAACAAAGAAAGGATATCGAATACCATAATAAAAATAAGAAGGAAATAAAATCATATCTACCAGGACAAATAATATTTGTTAAGAAAAATAGGAGATTAGAAACTAAGTTAAGTAAACCCTACAGTAAGGAAATAGTTAAGGAAGATAGAAATAGTACCGTGTTAGCCGAAAAAGGACAAATAATTCACAAAGGTAGAATACGTAACTAAATATGTATGATATTTTTTTTAGAATATTACTACCGCTATGCCTGGCGGAAGTACAGATCCTCGCCTACTCAAACAATAGAAAAGGGAACGGCTAGACTACAAACAGGAACATTTAGGATAATACATGAAATTGACATAGGAAAATATACGGACACACTTGACCACATAGAAGCGACTATCAAAACTGAAACTATCCGCAAAACCCCAATTATCCCTTCATATCCCACTTGATAACACAGATAAGAGCCCAACTTAACAATTTCAAAGTAGAATAAAAAATAAAAAGATCAATAAATTTCCTGGGTAGCGCATGGAAATGGATTGCAGGAAGTCCTGACCATAAAGACTACGAAATAATTTCAAATAAAATAAATAATGTCTTACAAAATAACAATAATCAGGTATTAATTAACAAACTTACAATTGGCAAAATTAGCGAGATAACAAATATTACAAATAATATAATTAAAACCATGCAAAATGAAAAAATTTTAGAAATTGAAGCATTTTTACAGCTAAAATATAAATTAAAAATAATTAATGAAGAAATTTTAAATATTGCATACGCAATACATTGGGCAAAAGCCAACATAATAAATTCTTTTATTTTATCAAATGAAGAAATAAATATTGTGAAAGAAGTAATAGACAATGACAATATTCCATATGTAAATTTAGACGAAGCACTCGAATTTGCCGGAATAAAAATTGCAACTAATGGCAAAATTATAATTTATATTGTTAGCCTCCCAACCGTAGATAACCGAAATTGTAAAACATTAGATATTAGGGCAGTAAAAAATAACGCGAGGAACAATAAGATAAATTTTAATACAATTTTAAACTGCGAAAAGGGAATTTATGGAATAGAAAATTATTGTAAGAAATACAATTCCCTACAAATATGCTTAAGCAATAATGTAGAAGATTTAAGTAACGATACTTGTATAATTAATCTTTTAAAAATTCGTTTGCCAAACTGCACGGAGGTCAACAATCAGCATATCCCAACTATAGCGGAAATGGGACCTGGAATTTTACTTTTAAATAAATACAACGGAGAAATTTTAATAAACAACGAATCTACATTTCTAAACGGGACCTTCATCATTTTGTATACCAACGTAACCATTGCTATCAACGGGAAAAAGTTCTATAGCGAAGAAAGAACAGCAAGTAAACTACTACCAGCCATCCTACAACCGTCATCCGCACCACTCAAGATAGAAGAATTCCTCTCGCTGGAGATGCTGAAACAGCTTAACTTCAACAATACAAAGGAAGTAAGTCTGTTAGAAGCAGCAAACAGAGTCAAATACGGAACTAGCATCACTCTAATCGTCATTTTAATAATTATCGCCTTAATTTTCGGGAAGAATCTTCTGATGAAACAAAAAGAAGATGAACCCAATAAACTGTCGTAACCGGCAATAGAAGGACTCAACCAAATTTTCAATACATCTAAAGATTCAAACGAGGACGTTTGAATTTCAAGGGGGGACTAGTTAGCACCCCATACATTAAAAAAGTATCATATGATGCATTAATATCATATGATGCAAAGTAACATAATATGACACCACTAAATAGCTGAGAGTGCGACACGTGTAGTGGCAACCTGTGGGAAGCACTGCTTCAGCGAAGTGCCAACCTGTGGGAAGCGCATCGTCAGCAAACTCCGTACCCGTTGCAGCGGCAAACATAGGTCTAGAGTTAAGTATAATTAATTGTAAATTTTAGTTCTTAAGCGGAATTCAATAAAGGAGCATAGCTCCCGGAAAATATTTTTTTTATTAAAATTAACTAAACGTTTTTTAATTTATAGCCATGGACACATAAATAGCACACGTGGTCATCAACTAAGAAAACATTTATTTATACCTTAAGTTTATCTTTTACGGATTTAAAAAGGCATGCGTTTTATTTTAAAAATTATTTACTTTCATATTACTAAAACAATAAAACAATAAATATTTTACTATCGCTAAAAAAGACGAAAACATCAATATCCTATATGACAGCTGGGACACATAATCTGAAAAGGGGTTTAAAAAAAGGTACAAACATGTTTAAAAATTATTAAAAAATTGCAAAAGATTGTTCATTTCGTTCATTTTTAATCACCCTCTCACATCTTCGCTGGATCGTTTCTTTGGTATTGAATACCAAGGCTTCTCAATTTTGGTATACCTAGGGTTAAGGAGGTATTCTGGTCTAGAAATTAAAAAAAAAAATCGAAATTTTCCTTTTATATATTTATCTATTCAAGAATATGTGTTTTTAAAATTCAAATTATTTTCGGAGTTATAGGCATTTTTCTGACCCGGCATCCAAACTGGTTCGGCCGGAACTATTCGAACAAAAGACTTTCCGCAAAACCTTAGACGCGTTTTTCTCGAAACAGACTTTTTCGGAACGATACCCACGATTTCTCAGGTTCTACTGGACCGATTTACTTGAAATTTTTACTTTCTTTTTTTTTTGATTTCAGTTAACTAGGAGGGTTGAAATCATGGGTATGGTCACGTGGAAATTTTTAGAGACCCTCCACTTCGCAGCACATAATTTTTGAAATTTTTTATTTTTTTTTAGTTTTTAATTTTTTTCTGTACTCTTTTAACATTAACAAATAACTAATGAAAAATGAATGGTAAAAATATTAATTGCCTATTTTTACGACACTTTAAAAATTACCTGAAATTCATGCTTCTAGAATACCCCCTTATGCGAACCATCTGCATTCGCACACAACATATGTAAATGTGATTCTATCCTTAGCTATTTTTCGGCCAGGTACCGTCGTTTCGTTTTCCGTTACAAACTTTTTGACATTTTTTAACTCACTAACTATAAACAATTCACATGTTCAAACGTTCATGACAAACTACGTATGTACATATGTATGTATCATAGAAATTCGGGGAATATATGTGACCTGGTCTACGGAAAGGGGGCTTAGGTGTCAAAAAATCAATTATCACTTTTTAGTTGATTCGGATGGAAGATGAGATTTTTAACAGCTGTTTCCTAGAAAACTAGTTTTCGCACGTTAGCTCCCTTTTCCCTTTTCGTAGACCAGGTCACATATAGCAATTGTTTTTCTTGCTAAACAGACGGTTGGGTTTGAAAAAATAGATAAAAAGTTAACTTTTGGTAACGGACGCTCAAGATCGGTCAACTTAGCCGAAAGTTTAACTTTCTCGCGAGTTAACTTTCCGCGATTCCGCGATAAATCGCTCCATGTTTCTTGCAAGTCGATCAAACTTGTCAGAGTGAGGACGAGCTCCTAAGGGGCTTTCAGCGACCTCAAGACAACAAAGCAGGTTGCACAGTGGTTTTTCGCTTGAACGCTATTTACTATTATAAATGTTTGTCGTTTTCTTCTTTACTATTTTGCATTTTTTTGTTATTATAAAATTTTCACACTGCGGAATAGGAAAAGAATTTGTCCAATTCTTTTAAAGGTGAAATTTTATTAAGGATATAATCGAATAATCTTTAGTAATTATAAAATTTGTCGGGGTATTGGAGCAGTTCTAAATATGAGGTGTCAAATTCACATTCTAGATTGCTATATTGATTAGTTAGATATAATCCAAAAACATGTTAACGCTTTCGAAATATAGAACTCTTGATCTGTATATTATACATCGTTCACACTTAAATCTCAAAAAGCAATGTTGCAGCTTGATCCGCTTTTTCACTCTGACATCCTATAGTAACGGTTCTCATGTGAATTATTCTCCTATTAATCTTTTTATTGCTTGCACTCTGAAATCAACCTTAGGTCAGCCGTAAAACCATGCTGTTATTAAGGACGTACGACTTCTTGTTTTTTATTGTTCAAACACGCGAGAAAAGAACGAAAGCCGTGTGCTTACAAAAACTACACTGCTGAAGTGTCACGCAAATTAATATTAATATGGAATGAATAATACGAATTTTATACTAAAAATTAACAAACATATTGAAAAATGTAAAATAGGAATAAAAATTAAAATTAAGTTAAAAAATTTTTGTAGAATCGATTGATGATTTATTTTACATTGGTAAATGCACTTAATAGTATAACAATTCGTCTGTGGGGAAATTCCTTAGAAATTAAAATCTTAATCAGGATCAATGCAATGGCAGAATGCTGACTATTCCTTTTGCCATGCAAACTTAACGATCAAAATTACATATGTCCTTGTATGGAACCTTTTATATTTGTGAAGGGTATTAAAGTTTCCTTTGCTACCGAAGTGAACGTTTCTTCTTGTTTATTCTTAAAGCAAAGAAATCAGAATACACCCAACTCTTTTTTTACACGGTTGATACGTTTTTCAAAAAAAAAAGAAGCGTTTCGTATAGTAAAATGGGAGATACGTTTCATGCCATCTGAAAACCGTGTAAGATGAAACAAAGAACTGTATTAACTTCACAAAAAACCGTGTAAAAAATGTTGAAAACTATTAAATTTCAAATATGCCTACAAATTGTATATTTATATGGCATTTTATTGAGCATTAAATCTTAAAATACATAAATCATACAGGTGAAAAATTGGTAGATTAAGCAAAAATCAAAAGAAATCTCTTAATCCAGAATTAAGAACAGAAAAATTAGAATAGAAATAAAGAAAACATATTTACATAGCTACATATTTAATAGTAATCGAATAAGGGGATTTCCCAGTTGCTACTATCTATGTTCATTTCAGCAATAGTGTTAAGTGTAGTAAAAACAAACATAATTACATGACAATGATTTTGAAACCGTACTTGATTAAAAATTTTATACAAAAAAAATTGATTTTCAACCGTGTAACTTTAAATCCGTGTAAAAAGAAACTTTGTAAAAAAAGAGTTGGGTGTACCTATTTTTCAATCCACAAAAGATTCCTTGCAAGAACTTGTTTCCGAAGGTTTAATTTGTATGGCAGTTCTGAAAAGTGAGCAGCTTCATTGAGGGAGCTAGTGGCCAAAGAATAAAAAAATAGCAACCAGCTATATAGACATTTTCATTATTGAGCTTAACAAAAGTCTTCATTTTATTATAATTAGCATAAAACCTTAATTAAAAAAAAAAACCAAAAACGTTAAATAAACATCCGCTGGTCAACTCTCACCCTTTCGCTTCGAGAAGGGTAGAAATTCATTAGTCAAGTAGATTAGATTAGGTCAATACTCTATGTACCTGTATTTTACTATTCTCCAATCGATGACGATGGAGCAGACGTTCCATTGCCCGACCATGAAGAAGTTCGAATAGCAATTGCCCACCTGAAGAACAACAAAGCGGCGGGGGCCGACGGATTGCCGGCCGAGCTATTCAAACACGGCGGCGAAGAACTGATAAGGAGCATGCATCAGCTTCTTTGTAAAATATGGTCGGACGAAAGCATGCCCAACGATTGGAATTTAAGTGTGCTATGCCCAATCCATAAGAAAGGTGACCCCACAATCTGCGCCAACTACCGTGGGAGAAGCCTCCTCAACATCGCATAAGGTCCTATCGAGCGTATTATGTAAAAGATTAAAGCCCACCGTCAACAAACTGATTGGACCTTATCAGTGTGGCTTTAGACCTGGCAAATCGACAACCGACCAGATATTCACCATGCGCCAAATCTTGGAAAAGACCCGTGAAAGGTGAATCGACACACCACCTCTTCGTCGATTTCAAAGCTGCTTTCGACAGCACGAAAAGGAGCTGCCTTTATGCCGCGATGTCTGAATTTGGTATCCCCGCAAAACTAATACCGCTGTGTAAGCTGACGTTGAGCAACACGAAAAGCTCCGTCAGGATCGGGAAGGACCTCTCCGAGCCGATCGATACCAAACGAGGTTTCAGACAAGGCGACTCCCTATCGTGCGACTTCTTCAATGTGCTGCTGGAGAAAATTAATCGAGCTGCAGAACTTAATCGAGCAGGTACAATTTTTTATAAGAGTGTACAGATGCTAGCGTAAGCCGATGATATTGATATCATCGGCCTCAACACCCGCGCCGTTAGTTCTGCTTTCTCCAGAATGGAAGGAGCTGTTAAAAAGGGATTAAAATTAATAATCAATTGAATTAATATTTTTTTTAATTAATTCGATTATTAATTTTTTTCGCTATTCGTTGATTAATTAATGATTGAAAATTAATTTAATCAAAATTTAATCATGATTAAAGGGAATTAATTTAGTTTGAAAAATTTATTTACAGATTAAAAAAATTTAATCAAAAACTTAGTTAGATTAAAAATTTTGATTAAATTGGATTAAAGTGGATTAAATGGCAATGGAATATATATATATTTGAATTATAATATATCTGCTATAAGTCATAGCGGAATTCAATAAGCAGCCTCTAGTCACTATTTATTTGTGATCACTTAAAAAGATCACCTTAGATATTAATCGATTGTCGATTTTTATATTTTGTAAGGAGCTCAAACACAAAAAAGTAAAAACAAAACACATTTCAAATAAATTTTATAACTATTGGGATGCAAATTCAACATTTTATTTTTTCTTTTATTGCTAATTATGCTTTTTTACTGCGTTATAAACAGTTTGATATTATATTTGTTATCGACATATTTATTTTCATTCAGGTTGTATATACATCTCTAAATAACGAAATGTAACATCTGATTAAATCTGTTTGTCCCTAATTGAGAGATTTTTGTGACGGTTATGAAATGAATTGCAAAATCATGTCAAGTTATGATAATTCTCCGCAATTTAAAATCTCAAACTTTGAAACTTGTGACAGTATTAAAATATTGAATTGCTTTTTAGACTGATTGCATTCAATTTTTAAATTACTCAAGTATGCTAGAGAACATGTTTACAAACAATTTTATGAATATAAATCATACACTAACCGACCTATTCGTCATAAAGTCTGCTAGAATAATAAAAATCAGTATATACACATATACATACATATGTATTAGAGAATATGGGAGTTAGGATAATTCTTTGACCAATGTATCTATATATCAAATATTATATGTTCATTTAAGTTCACTAAGATATCTTAAATGTTGATCGATATATTCGGTATAAGCCCCTCAGAATGTTTTGAAACTATTAGGTCTAGAGGTAGTATTGACCCGATGTTAACAACATTTAGCATTACGTCAAAATGTTACCAGAAAAGGATGGTATCTAAGTTTCGTTTAGATACATTACAGTTTGACCGATAAATGATGTAAAATTAACCTGATGTTTGAAAATCATTATATTAGGTATATGCGAGCTAAGCAATTATTTTATACCTGGTAGGTCATATCCAAAAAGTACCATTTGTGCAAAGTTTTATCCCAGTGTCTTTTTTGGTGCTTAATTTGTTTACTGTGAAGTTAAGGAATCAGATGAAATTTAACTCAAAAGGAAGTAGGCATAATTGTAATCTGATTTCGCCTATTTTCACAATTTAGGATGAAATAAGGCGTGGTTGTAGTCTGAAATTGGTTGAATTGTTTCTCAGGAAGAAGAGTTTATCTAAAGGTGGGCGGTGGCTCGCCTATTGACCAATTTTTACACCGATTCCACCGAAGCTCTTCCATACCATATTTACTGTGAAATTTAAGGCTCCTAATGTATTTACTTATTTAATGAGTTATCGAGCATTTAGTAGTTTTCTACATAAGAAGGTACTGTAAAGATTTCCCCAAGGCGAGTCTTCTTTACAAAAATTTATCAAATATTTATTCTAAGCTTTTACCCCACAATTACTCATCTCTACTGCGAGACCCTGTGCCAAATTAGTTTAGTTAGGACGATTTATAGGTTTTCGCTTTATGGCAATTTGTGGGCGTGGTAATAGTTTACAAGCATCAGAACATATGTACGTACAAAGTTTCATCACGATATCTTAATTTTTATTGAAGTTATTGCTTGCACAAACATATGCATTATTTTTAGGAACTATTTTTTTAGGAAATATATATTATTCTAGGGATAGATCGTATTGGGATGAAAATTTAGCATCTAATATGTTTCTTAATACTGAAACACAAAAAATTAAAACAAAAAATTTTGTCCCTGAACAAAGTTTTACGGGGGATCACTTCTAAAATTTAGAGGTATATAAAAGAGATGTTGGCCTATTCTCACACCTGCACGATGAGCACATCATCAAAATCGGACCAACAGTTTCGGAGGAGTTTGGCAAAAATCGTTTCACAAGAATTTTAACTTTTTTGTTTAAATTTATATATATTTTTTTGTTAGAAGTGAAAAAAAATTCTCAAACACATTTAAGGTTTCATTGAAACACCTGCACAGCTGAAGTTTGCCGTTATTATCAAAACAACCATATTATACTAACATTTCGATGTTTATATAAGTTGTACTGCTTAATCAGATAATTTTAAACTAAAAACTTTCATTTTTTAAGTTACAAAATATGCTTTAATGGCTTATACAAAACTATCATAGGTACTCTGATAAGTGAGGAAAAATGTTGAGTAACTTATATATATTATTTTCATGTAGCAATAGCTATTTTTATTCTCTTGTTCACTTAACGGTTGTTTGTATCTTCTTAAACTAATCGAGTTAGATATAGTGTTATATAAGTTAACACAATATTTTATGAACTACTACGTAAATTCCATTCCCACATTATATGCTAGAAACATACAAACCGTTTGCATACTTTGGAGTCCTATTACAACCAAAAGTGCAACTGCGCTAAACGCGCATCCGCTAAATTCTTAAGTGAGCGAAACACGCGCAAACCCTTTTAGCTGACCAAGCATCTTCGGTCACGTAGGCCGGCTCAATCAAAGGTTAGATTATAAACTTTAAAATTAAGTGTTGTCAGTCTTTTTAAGTTACTAGACTCGACAGGCACATAGTGCCGCTAAAAAAACATAAATAATTTTAAGATAATAAAATAGACACATCGTGCCGACCTAATAAAATTAATTAATAAATAAACCTCCGTCTCGTTAATTTATATACATATACCATAAGTCTATAATTTAAAGAATCAGTGTCAAAGCGCTGTGTTACAGTTTTATGTAACGAATCACATTAATGTGTTCTGGATAATACTTCGAATTCAAAAGTATTTTATTAAAAAAATAGTTTTAAAACATTAGTTAGATGCTGTTTTGAATAATTATCTAGGTCGTATCCTATTCTTTGAAAAAGCTAATTACGTTATAATTGCATTATTATTTTTCAAACTTAATCTAACATGAAGCTGCTGCATTTTGTTTATATATGTATGTATTTTCATTATTCATGCACCTAATTTTCACTTATTATTTGGCCAACAGCTGAATAAGAACATACAAATGTACATAACCAATTTCAACCAATTTCAAGTGAGATACATATTTAAACTTTCTAAGCCTTGGTCGGATCCTTAATTGTACATAGGTTTCAACGCATATCCTTGACTTAACTTGACCTATGAAAATACAGATGTATTGTTAAGTTGCATTTATAATAAATACGCTATTTAACGCGAAATAGCTAAAATGTGATTTTGAGGAAGTTGTGAAAAAATGTCCGGGCACTAAAATTGGCATTGGCTGAATGAAATATTTTGATTTGCGATTAAATAAATGCTAAATCTAAACTTTGAATCGACCGAGAATGTTTTCTCTTACAGACTTATTATACATAGTATGTATGGTATATTACAGAGCCGCTCAAAATAATTCATGCCTATACTCGGAGTATAGGCAAGCAAATGCAGTCGAAACATGTACGCTATGGCGCTAATTCTGCCATCGTCAAAAATACACTCGAAATACAGGAGTTCAGTTTCAAATAAGCATATAGAGGACTTAATGAGAATCAAAACAAAAAAAAAAAAAATCAAACGATCTTGAAGTCGATATGGAAAAAATCATTGAAAGTTTAAAAAAATTAACAAACGTATTTGCTGTTTTTGTTGTTATTATTGTTGTTCTTAATTGCTTTTTTAATCAAAAACCATAATATTTTATTTTTTTCTAAATTTTTAATAACAAAATAAACAAATATGTATGTAGCACGATTTCATTCAGTGTACTAAGCAAGCGCACGCACACAATCATACGCTAGCAGATATCAAATGTGTGATTGTATGCGTTGGTAAATAAATTGCGCATTATTTTGAGCGGCTCTGGTATATTACAATCGATTTGAACTAAATCTTCTTCTTCTTAATTGGCGTAGACACCGCTTACGCGATTATAGCCGAGTTAACAACAGCGCGCCAGTCGTTTCTTCTTTTCGCTGCGTGGCGCCAATTGGATATTCCAAGCGAAGCCAGGTCCTTCTCCACTTGGTCCTTCCAACGGAGTGAAGGTCTTCCTCTTCCTCTGCTTCCCCCGGATTTGAACTAAATAGTGAACCAAATAATAGCAGGTCGAAACAGAACATTTTTTCTAAGCCAAATGCCTTATCATTTTCCGTCTATCGAAGTCCATCTAACATGGCAGTCACCGACTAAACCTCGTACTGAGCAGTTGAGTTAGCGTCTTTCTCTGAGTTTATAGCTATTCATATAGCTCTCTTTTGGTGTTCTTTTTTTTTTTTTTGCACTACGGTCTGCTTATTTAAGTAACGCGATTAATACTTATTTTAAGTGAGAAACAAAATCCAGTACTTATATCAGTGTGTTATAACTTTTCCACTATGCCCCGGCGGGCTTCCAGTTCGGGGACAACAGGTTTGCTGCGCTGGCCCAAGGTCCCCAACCAAAACGTAAAAATCGTATCAAAAACTGCAAGATGCTTTTCCTGACTTACCGCCAATAAAAGTGAAGATCCAAAGTATATTGTGATTAAATCCGACGAGAATTCTACACCGCTTTCGAAGGTTTCTTGTTTTCGTGTTTACAATGCCTTACTTACCGTGAGCAAAGATATAAACAAAATTAGTGAATTACGCGACGGCAGCCTATTACTGCTAGTGAAAAATAAGCAAGTAGCAGAAAAGTTTATAAAAACGAAATGTCTTTTCAACATTGGCGCTGTTAGCGCTAGCTATCATCAACATCTTAATTGTAACAAAGGCACCATTTATGCACCGTTTTTAAACGATGTGCCTGAAAGCGAAATAATAGAAGGACTCAGTTCTTACGAAGTCTCCGCGGTTTATAAGTTCACTCGCAAAGTTGAAGGTGTTATAAAGCCTACTGGTGTTATGCTAATATCATTCAACACTTATTCCCTTCCTAACAAAATAAACATCGCATGGAGGATGACCTCTGTGCGACCATACGTGCCTAATCCAATGCGCTGCAGGTCATGCCAAAAATTGGGTCATACGCAAAAACATTGTAAGGGTTCCCCAACATGTGAAACTTGCAATTTCCCTTCTCCACACGATAATGACTGCATCCGAGTCATGTGTGCGAATTGTTCTGGCGAGCATCGCTCTTCGGACTATAAGTGTCCAAAGTATATGCAAACCAAAGAAATTTTAAAAATAAAGACACTAGAAAAGTGCAGTATGCACGAAGCCCTTAAAAAGTATAGAGAAAATACTTCCCTTCCTTCCCTCACTGCTAGCTTTTCACATGTGCTTCAACCTACAAAAGAGGTATCCTCTGTATCCAACACACCAACAAAAATTTCAGCCATCAACAATTTCACAAAATCTAAAAATAATCATAGAATTGCCGACAACGACTTGCCTAGTACATCAAAACAAAACGCAGAGGTCACCTCTGCTCCCAACTCATCAACAAACTCTTTAACTAGAAAAAATCACTCATCAAACGCCAACAACAAACATATTTCCATCAACAAGCCTGCATCGATCAGTTCAGACTACAACAACGTCTCACATTCAGCTAAAAATATCAGCGACAACTGTACCCAACAAGCCTCTTTCTTAAATCCCAAACTTTTCAGTCCAACAACAGCCTCTCTCATTTCCAACTTAAACAACTCCTTAAACTCGCTTAATAAATATACTGACTTCAACAACACTACTACCAACACTACCGTGCAGTCTAATCCACCTAATCACGAAAATCTCTTTCCAACAACAAGCAATTCCAACGATAATAAATACTCTACTCAACATACTGAACAAATAGAAATTGACTCTGAATAAATACGCTTAGCCTTTACTCTCTTTTGAACTAGTACTCAATTGGTGACACTCAGCTTCAACTGACTGCTCATACGAGTTGATATTCTAGCTCTCTTCTGTTTCCCTTTTTCTTTTTTTCCTACATAAATCTTATGATTCCATTATTGCAATGGAATTTAAACGGCTACACTAATAATTACAATGAGCTTCAATTATTAATACAAGATCATTCCCAGCTATTATACTCTTAAATGAAACTCACATCTCTTTCAACTTGTCTGCTTTTACTCCTAAGCAGTACATTGGCATGTTTCACAATCTTCCACATATTAGCACAGGTAAAAGAGGTATTGCGATTCTCATAAGAAGAGATATTCCACACAAAATTAATGCCATTCAATCCAACTTGCTGGCTATGTCGATCGAAATTATCTTAGTTAAAAATCACCATTATCTGCACCTATATTGCACCAGATGAACATTTTACCAGTACAGACATCCTGCAATTAATCAACCAAGCTTCTACTCCTTTAATTTTCGCTGGTGATTTTAATGCATGGAGTCCACTATGGGGCTCTCCAATAGCCAACAAGAGGGGCAAATGCATTGAAGACGCTTTACTTTCCTCTAACTTAATATGTTTGAATAACGGATCCGCGACACACTTTTCCACTCACTCCACTTTTTCCCATGTAGATCTTACAATGTGCACCGACACACTTGCCACAGAGTGCGAATGGAGTATACTCGATCACCTGCATGGAAGCGATCACTTCCCCATTGTACTAAAATTGCACCTAGGTTCAACAACTAAAAACCTCAAAATAAATAAGGTATTCAAAACTGATTACGCTGATTGGGAGAAGTTTCAGACACATTGCGAGATAAATGGCAATAAAACCCCAATATCTGACAACCCTAACCAAGAAAGTGCGAGGTTAACAAAAATTATCCGTTCAGCAGCGAATGTTAGCATTCCTCATACAAAGCCAACAGCAAGTTCAAAGAGTGTTCCTTGGTGGAATAAAGAAATCGCTGAATTGCGGGCAAAAAACAGACAGCTTGGTATGAATACAAACGCGCTCGTTCACTAGTCAACTTAATATCTTTCAGGAAAGGCAATGCTCTTTTCCGTCGTTCCGCGAAACAGGCCAAGCGTAAATGTTTTCAGGATTTCACAAGCAAAATAAATCCTTCGTCTAGTCCTAAGTTAATATGGAACGCTTTAAAAAACTTTCTGGAGTGCCTAGAAATCTAACCATTCAATGCGTAAAGGGGCCAACAGGTTTGGTAACCAATCCATCCGATATTTCCGAGTTATTTGCAAACCACTATTCTGAAACAAGCTCAGATATTTCATTCAGCACACAGTTTCAAACCTCTAAAACCACCACACTGTCCGACACTTCCTAATCTGTCTCCCCTCTTTCTTTTTCTGCTAAACAAATAGAAACCAGCATTTCACTGTCTGAATTCGAGTTCGTTGCATCTACCGTTAAGGGTAAGTCCCGGGGCAAGATAAAATTTCTTATCCAATTATCAGACATATGCCAAAAGCCTCAAGCTCCGATTGGTAAAGCTTTATAACAAAATTTTCAATACTGGTGTCTACCCCCAATTTTGGAAAACGTCCTGTGTCATACCAATACTTAAACCACACAAATCCTCCGATGAACTTGCTAACTATAAGCCGATTTACCTCCTTCCATGTATGGGCAAAATTTTGCAAAAAATCGTAGCTAACCGCTTGATGTGGTATGCTCAGCGAAACAAGTTGATATCACCGAATCAAGTCGCCTACAAAAAAGGTCAAGGCACGTTAGATGCTTTAATCCAACTAGACTACTTCATTACTAACGCTTTGTCCAGCAAAAACCATGTGTCCGTACTATCTCTGGACTTTCACAGAGCTTTCGACAAAATTGGAGCCCATATTATTATTCGACAACTAAGAAAATGGAAAATAGGCCAGAATATGATACGTTTTATTACTAACTTTCTCACAAACAGAAAACTCAAAGTCAACGTAAATGGTTTTCTTTCTTCAACACTCCGCTTTCTAATGGTACGCCGCAAGGCTCACCTCTTTCAGCCCTCCTTTTTATCATTGCTTTCGATGATATTAGTAGGATGATAAAAAATTACAAAGGAGTTGAGCACCAGATCTATGCTGACGATGTCTTAATCTACACAAAAGTCTCTGACGTAAATTTAGCTCAATCCTTATTTACTAATATACTCGCCAGAATTGAGACTTGGTCACTGGAGTCTGGTGCTTCACTTTCCTTAGACAAAACACGTATCCTTCATGTATGTAGGAAGCAAAAATGCAACGGTATTTCACTAACCCACAACCAAACTAACATCGAATGTAAAACACAGCTAAAAATACTAGGATTAATTTTTGACTCTAATTATAATTTTAATGCTCACTGTAAATATGTCAGAAACTCGTTAATGTTACGATTAAATATTGTTAAATATCTCTCGTCTAAGCATTCATTTATTCATCCGAACACACTAGTCAATGTTGTCAGAGCTTTGCTAACTTCAAGAATAGATTATGGGCTCCCCATCTATGGCAATTGCTCCAAAAGCAGTATCAACCTTTTTAAATGCACCTTACCATTGCGCAATACGGCGAAGTCTCCGGGCCTTTCCAACCTCGCCAATAAAAACGATAATGGCTGAATCTGGTTTACCAACTATTCAAAATAAAATTATAGATTCTTCGCTTCAAATTCTTGCGAAAACGGCTGAGAACACCAACCCATTACTTAATACAACTATCACGCATGCCACGAAAAAAGAAAAATTCCAAGAATACAATCGGCTATTTCGAGATGCTTAAGTTTCGCTGCAGAAAATAATATTTCACGTAACGCAACACGCAAATTCACCACTCGACATCCTCCCTGTCTGATCAATGATAAAATACTACAGAATAAGCTTATGTTTTTGTCCAAGCAAAACACACCAAACGAAGTCTTTCAACAAACCTTTGCTGAACTGGAATCTAATTACACAAATAATGGCTGGAAGTTATTGTTTACGGATGGCTCCAAGTCCACCGATTCCACTTCGTTAGCAGTTGTCACTGCCACAGGAGAAATTATTTGCCATTGGCTTCTTCCCTCAACGGCCTCTGTATTTACTGCTGAAGGATCTGCTATCCTTCATGCAGTTAATTACGCAAAAAAGACTAAAGGAAAGTTCCTCATCTGTACAGACAGCAAATCGTGTATGTCTGCAATAACGTCTCCTTCCAATCGCAATCCCATAATAGAAGTTATCAGAGACGCGGTCATTGGTACTCCTCAGAAAATCCAAGTAATGTGGATCCCTGGCCATGCGGGTATTACAGGCAACCACTTTGCAGACCTCGCTGCGAAAAATGTAGCCAGGACTCCTGCCTTAACATACTACGTCTCATCCAAGCAAGACATTCTTAACCTTATTAAGCACAAAAGGCATCAAAAAACGCAAGCGAATGGAAAACATTTAAACATCACTACGCGGTCATAAACCCAGCCAGAAATCGTATAATCTACTCGTCAGCAGTTCCAACTAGCGCAATGAAGACATATACTCGATTAAGGATTGGACACACTATCATAACACACGCCCACCTACTATCGGGTAAAAGCCCATCCACTTGCCCCCTTTGCGAGGACACCGCTACTATCAAACACTTACGCACACTCTGTCCGATGCTTCACCCAACAGCCCACAACTCTGGCAACATTGATCTCATAAAACTACTAAGTGAACCTTCAGAAAAAAACGTGATGATTGTATATAGATTTTTAAAAACCAACGATTTGTTAAAACATATTTAAGCAAATTACATCTTTACTAACCCTTAGCAATTAGAATTTTTCACCTAGTTATAATTACAAGACAGCTGAAGGCCTCGTAGCCAGTGCTGCGTTTATGTATTTATATAATAAAACTCCTTTTGTTATATGAATTATTATAAATAAATAAATAAATAACATGGAATATGGTATTAAGCGTGGAATACGTTTCTATGAAAATATTGGCCAATATCAAAGTTCTTAAAAGTGCTATGTAATAAGGCAACGATTTTAACAATAAAAATAAATGTGGGTTGTGCTGATGTTATCTGATTAAACAGATTGAGAAGTTGAGCTGTAACTCTAAATAAAACAAAATTTGTGTGTTTTAAAAACACGTAGCATGTAATCATGATTGTACGTACGTTTCTAGATGCATTGGAAAATATGAAATGTGTATGTAAATATTAGAAAGGTGCTCTTGCATGCATTCAGCAAACAAATATAACTGTTTTCGTTTTCGGCGATAAATGGCATAACCAGGCAAGTGGTAAGTATGCCAACAGTCGAAATCCATATGCAAACATAAAGTTAAAGTTAACCACGCCCAACTAACCCAAAAAACTACATACAATCGCATACATACATTCATAACAGTGGATACGTGAAGCGATGTTTACTCAACGTAAGCAATAGCTATGCTGTTTTGCCACATGTTTCTGTTAAACTGTACATACAAATGGTTTTGTTAAAGAGCAAGAAAATGTAATCCTCTTTTTGTGTAATATGTTGTAAACGCCTGTATGTAGATAAAGTGTTTCTAACCAAAGTTGCCAGCTTAAAAAGAACAAAAAAGGGCGATTTTTGATTAAAAAGCATTAATTTTTTTCAAGAATCTTTATTTAATTAAATTAACATTTATATTAAAAAAAACGTATGTATATAAAGTGCACATCATATAATATCTATAAAATATAACATAGCATCTTTTCACTTATAACTATTGAATAGCCTTTAAACATTTCCATGTATGTATAATACAGTGATCGTTCAATATAAAAATATTGTGTTGGGCACCTAATACATTAAATCGAATGATTTTTTTTTACATATAACAAAACCATATCTTTAAATAAATAACATAATACTTTCTGTATAATATAAATATGTATATAATTAAATTCAACGCAACAAAATTAAAAAATTATAGTTTTTTTGCACAAACAAAAACTCTTCAGTTCGCGTCTGTTTTTTAATAATTTCCGATCAATTTTTTATTGCAATTTGTTGCAAATCCCTTAGAAAAAGAAATTCCGTATGTTTTTTCAGGAAGAAATATCCAAAAAATACCGCAATAAACTGCACTGAATATTGCTTCTATGAAATGTTACTACTTTTTTTATTTTTTATTACGTTTGCACATTTAAGAAGAAGCATGCGTTTTTTGAATTTAGTCAATCATTATTTGCAAAAAAATTGTCCTCGTAGACCTTAGAATAAAATTTCATTTCGTCATTGACTTTAAAATGGTACCACTAATAGGGATTTTGAGGATATGGTCATAAATACTTTCCATTTGACATTTTACTTTCTAAACTAAACGAAATAAAGGCAACCACACGAAAAAAAAATTTAATTGACTGAATTACTTTTAATCCAAAGTCAATGAAAACATGAAAAAATGCATGTTTGTTGAGAAACAGTTAAATTGCCGTTGGTTTAACGAAACATACGTTTTTAAAGAGAATGCGAAATTCAGGATAAAAATATTTCAGCTTTCGCAATATGGAATAACTAAATTTTTTGTGTTTATAATATAGAAACTTCAATCAGATAATTGTAATCGTTACACTGAACAACTGCTGCACTAAAAACTCAACCAAAGTTAAATATATATTGGCTTACATATTGTTAACAATTTCATTCGTTCTTAACGAATCTATATAAAGATTTTAAAAATGTATATCTTTAATTTCATTGTCTACTACCTTATCCTCTTCAACTTATGTTTATAAAATTTACTTCAAGTTACATTTCAAATATATGTAAATAAAAGTGCCTGCTGTCGTGGAGAAAATTACATCAACTTTTATGTTGTAATTGTCACTACATCAGATGTCTAAGCGTTTTTGTGTGAAGCAGTGCGATTACATATAAACTATTTCGAATTTTAAAAACATTCATTCTGCATTTTAATATGGTACGTGAAATTTTCGAGATTTTCTAACCATCTACTAACTCATATCCAGAATTCATAATATTTTCTTGAAGCTACAAACTTGGTGGCACACTTAGTATACCCTGTTCAGGACATGAAAAATACCAATTGCTTTTAACGAGAAAGAATGGTCGGCTGAGTACTTTAACTTGCATTTCATTCAAATTGTAAAGTTGTTTATAATACTAATTAACATACAGAATATAGTACAGAAAAAAATATTTTTCTATAAAATTTTGTCCGTGTAAAAAAAATTGCTTAAATAAATAATAATTTTAAAAGTATCTAATGGCTCTTTGTCTTGATCTGGTTCCAACCGATGCCCTTTGCGGTGACCACCACTAATCCTTAGAGTTTCATCTAAAACCAAACGGACAAAAAGAAACTTAGTTTTATTAATAAATAACCCAGTACCTAATCAAACTTTTTTGTTTATTAAATTTACAAAATGGCAGCCTAGGAAAATATTTCCTAGACTTTCGAAAAAAAAAAATTAAAAGAAAATGCTCCAATTAAATTTTATGGAAACATTTTTTAACTTCATTACATTAAGTTAATATAATAATGTGTTCTTGTTTGTAAAAACAGATCAAATGGAAGAAATCAGAACGTTCGTATCAGCACATTACTCAATCGGCAAACAAAAAACAAAGAGGGATAACCAAAACACTTCAATGTTCAAGAGGCGTGAAAGTGGCATTGGGAAAAAAGTACTGGAACTTATAATATTATTAAATCGCAATTTCTGCCTATACATTATATGAGAACTTTTGGGTTGATTCCCTAATGAATGTATTACTCATAAAATTGAATATTTTTGGAAGTCTGCAAGTAATTTAAAGAACACAAATCAATTAGTGATCAATTGCAACTTGAGATTAGAAATAGCTCTAGTAAACTTGAAAATTAGAAGTTTTTATTTTATAGTTTACATGACTGGACTTTAGGGTATTTAAAGACAACCATAAATCACTCTGGTGGATATCAAAGGGCATCAAGTAAGATTGTTTTAATACATAAATGCAAAAGAAAACAAGACAATGGCAAATTACTTAATCTATGCAATTGAGAGTATTGAATCTCTTCAAATGAGTTGCTATCCTACGCAACAATCGAACTTTCGATTTAAGTGTTCTCTGAATACAAGATTGCATGCATAATAGTTGGCTAGAAAATTGTTTCCTGCTTTGTTGACTTTTCCTGCCTAACTGTTATAGCAAAACCCTTTAATATAATATAAAAATAACATGAATTCATAATTAGCACTTCTTAGATTACAATTATTATTTGTCAATTATATCAAATTATAATTTAAACCTGCATTTCCGGCACATGCCGATTTTCCCATAATCATCTCTTTTGAATTCCTTAGAATTTTATTACTTAACATTCACCAACCAATTGACCAAATATGCAATGTGGGCATAGTATTTATTAATATAGATATAATACTAAAATTAAGCAGTCGAGTTTGAACGTTCGAAGAAAAATGTAAGTAAATTTTAGGAGGAAAATAAAGTTATTTTAATAAAGTTTGTGCAATTTAAAAGTGGCGCTGTCGATAGGATACCATATCCTTTTTGTGTAAAGAAGAGTAAACACGGGTAGTAAGGATATTTTAATTTCATAATCGGTATAAAAAAAAACTTTTAAAATTAACAAAAAATTTGCAAACAGACTAGAAGATAGTCTGTTGAAAAAAACGCTGTAGAAGACGATTGAAGGAAAGGAAACGTCTTTGTGAAAAGAAAACAAATTGTTTCTTAAATTGACCATGAAACAATGTGACAACAATGTAAAGTGGTTAAGAATGTATAAAAATAATTTATAAAATTTTATGAAGTTTTAAAAATGCTAATGTAATTTTGTGTTTAATAAAGTGAAAACGCAATTACTACGAACGAACTAAGCAAATGAAAAAGGTTCAATCGAAAATATTTTGAAAAAAATGAATATCTGATAGCTAAATAATTATAGTAGTCGTGGAAAAGTTAACAAATAACGTACTTTGGACTGTGAAAATAACAGAGTTCAAATAAAATTAAAAAGAAAGCACTTCAGGGCATCCCTCAACTGCGGGACATCCCTCAACTTCAGGACATCGAAGACTTCGTGTAAAATAGTATAAGGTATTTACGATAGTAATGAAAAGAAATAGAAAGTAATAGAGAATTAACTGATTTCGTTAGAGAAATCAAAAAAAGGAAAAACAACAGTTCAAAATATTAAATAAGAAAAGAAAGAAAAATATTAAAATTTTAAATAAATAAAATGGCTCAAATACGTTTCGATCTCCTTAAATTATAATTTATCCGAATTTAACGGCGACTACAGGGACCTGCAAATATTTTAAACTTAATACATAGGTAGGGTACACCCAATGCTACAGAGATATGATGAACTATCACAAAACTTGTTTTCCGACTTAATTAAAGTAATTTACAGGGAGATCATTGAACTAAATTCATATGCCATTTCTTGGAACGAAATCAAGCAAGTACTCCAAAATGATGTTGATGATCGACTAAGTTGCGATGAACTTTTCGATTCACCAAGAACAGTTACTTTTAAAACCACAAGTCCCGACATTTTAGACGCGATTAAAAAAAAACTCAGACGCCTCACCAATAAAACTTTATTCGTCCTCGGACAAGACGTACCAGCTGCAAATGCTGTAGCTCAAAATAATTCCCGCACAGCTCTAGATATTTTTAAATCTAAAATCCCCGAACCCAATAAGAATATTCTAACATAAAAACACTTTAGAAGGAGTAATGAACATGCTATTTGAAGCTTTATGTGCTCACCTTCGACTAGGCAACCAACAGTTATTCGCACAAAACAAAAATGAACAAAACTCACCCAAACAAAACAAATGTAAATCTAAATACAAGTACACACAACAAAATTCCAACCAAAACATTAGTTCACAAAATATTTGAAGTCCCAGTAATTACAAGCAAAATTATAAACAAAATCGTAATCAGAATTTCTATAGGCAAAACCTTATCCAACAAAACGTTACCGCACAACAAAAGTTTGCAAACCAAAACGGAAATTACAATCGTTTTCCATTAATTTTTATTAATTTTCCAATTACTGGAACTAATGATTCGGATTTCAATCAACAAAACCTACAACCGAATTTCGCAACACAAGGAGCTTATAACTATTTTAATAATACTTCCATGAATACAGATACTAACTACAGAGCTAACAATCACAAACTTTTTGAAAATGTTCGGCCTTCAGCCTCGAAGAACTTCCATATATAAAAGTAAAAACAAAATTAGTACACATACTACTGTGATAAAATTGAAAGGTGAATATTTAATTTATACGTGTTTTTCGAATTGGTAAATTTTTTTTGTAAGTTGGTAGTACTGTTAGTGACATCTAATTTCACGTCAAAATATTCAGTAGTATTTGAGAAACGCGTCGTTTTGTGAGGTTCTAAAAGTGAATTCTTCGATTTTTACTATGTCGAAATTTATGGAACTAAGAAGTACGATAATGCATTTCGTCACATTAATATCGTGCCGCAACCACCTCATTCGCCTGATTTACCTTCGTGTAACTTCCGGCTATTCAGCAAAATCACCTGACCATTTCGAGGACACCGTTTTGACTCAATTGAGGATATAAAAGCTCCGATAAGTGTATTGCAGCGGTAGGAGATTACTTTGAAGGAGATGAAATGGTCAAAATTAACCTTTCAATTTGATTACAGTAGTAAAATTAATAGTAGACACAGGTGCAACTAACTCAATTTTAAATCCTGGCATTTGCCATCCTAAAAGGATTCTAAAGATAAGCCCATAAACACATTACAGCATAAGATCTGTATAAATGAAATTGCGACAATCAAAGCTTTTGCAGAATTTGGTACAGGACTCGATGTAATCGAATTCGATCTAAATAAATTTCATAATTTCTATGACGTTTTAATATACAACGATTTAGTAAGGCCTTTAAAAGCTTAAACTATGCGGATAACACAATTAAGTTTGAAAAATTCGAATTACCTCTTGTTGTCAAATGCAAAGATGCCGGCAAAATAGAAGAAAACGAAGAAGCTTATGCCAATTATAAACAAATAATTAGATATTTGCTATCAAGAAAATTCTTAATTAACTTTAACATCAGCAATTAAACATAAGATAAAGGTTACTGATAACGTCCCAATCTTCACTAAATCATATGGATTATATTCATAAAGAAGTGGTAGAAAAACAAATTCAGCATTTCTTGAATAATAAGAAAATAAGGCACAGCATTCCCCATAGACCAAATCATACTTTGTTCACATCCCTACAGGAAGACATATATTCCATAAAGTTTATTTTTAATTAGCTAAAGGAAGCCAATCTTAAAGTACAATTCGTCAAATCAGAGTTCTTGAGAAAAGAAACTGAATTCCTATGACACATTGTAACATCGGATGGTATTAAAGCAAATCCAAAGAAAATAAAGTGTGTCAAAGGTTCTCCAATACCAAAGCCTCCTAAATAAATTAAACAATTTCTTGGTCTAACAGGTTACGACAGAAAATTTATAAAGGACTATTCTCTGATTGCCAAACCCATGGCTAAATATTTAAAGAAGGATGCAAAAATGAACACTTCTGATCCAAAATACCAAGAAAGCTTCAACACACATAAAATATTACTAATTCACGACCCAATTCTTGCATATCTTAACTTTACAAAAACATTCACCCTCACAACAGATGCTAGTAACTACGCTTTAGGTGCAGTCCTCTCACAAGATAACCATCCCATTTGTTGCGCGAGTCGTACTCTTGATGAACAGTAGAAGAAAATATTTTCAGGATAATAGGTTTTTATAATAACACCATACACAGTACCACAAAAAATTAAACCAATCGACTTTATAAACAGAAAAATTCATGAAGACAAATATAAAGAGATCCATGATATAAATTTGAAAGTTTCGTACATAAATTAAATAAAGAAAAGACGTTGATAATTAAGAAGGTATGAACTTTAGAAAGGGGTAAAAATCATAGAAAAGAGAAAAATAAATGCTAGTAATCGACGAAGAACGAAGAACTAAGGTTGGATTGAAATATCATAAAACACATGTGAAACAAAATAAAAAGTATCAATATAAAGATAATCCCAAAATCCAAGCTAAACTTTAAACAAATCAATATACACTTTTTCCGATGATACCCTGGATTATAATTATATTTCTCACAGTCACGGACGCACAGTCTATCGATATACAGAATTTGACTAACAATAACGGATACATACCGATCTAGACAGAAGAACTGAAAGTAATTACATACCCGCTTTCTAATGGTACGCCGCAAGGCTCACCTCTTTCAGCCCTCCTTTTCATCATTGCTTTCGATGATATTAGTAGGATGATAAAAAATTACATAGGAGTTGAGCACCAGATCTATGCTGACGATGTCCTAATCTACACAAAAGTCTCTGACGTTAATTTAGCTTAATCCTTATTTACTAATATACTCGCCAGAATTGAGACTTGGAACCTGGAGTCTGGAGCTTCACTTTCCTTAGACAAAACACATATCCTTCAAGTATGTAGGAAGCAAAATTGCAACGGTATTTCACTAACCCACAACCAAACTAACATCGAATGTAAAACACAGCTGAAAATACTAGGATTAATTTTTGACTCTAATTATAATTTTAATGCTCACTGTAAATATGTCGAAACTCGTTAATGTCACGATTAAATATTGTTAAATATCTCTCGTCTAAGCATTCATTTATTCATCCGAACACACTAGAATTCAATGTTGTCAGAGCTATTGCAACTTCAAAAATATATATTATGGGCTCCCCATCTCATGGCAATTGCTCCAAAAGCAGTATCAACCTTTTAAATGCACCTTACCATTGCGCAATACGTAAGTCTCCGGGCCTTTCCAACCTCGCAATAAAAACGATAATGGCTGAATCTGGTTTACTTCTATTCAAAATAAAATTATAGATTCTTCTGCTTCCAAATTCTTGCGAAAAGCGGCTGAGAACACCAATAATCCATTAATAAATACAACTATCACCCATGCCACGAAAAAAAGAAAAATTCCAAGAATACAATCGGCTATTTCGAGATGCTTAAGTTTCGCTGCAGAAAATAATATTTTACGTAACGCAACACGCAAATTCACCACTCGACATCCTCCCTGTCTGATCAATGATAATTCAACAAACCTTTGCTGAACTGGAATCTAATTACACAAATAATGGCTGGAAGTTATTGTTTACGGATGGTTCCAAGTCCATCGATTCCACTTCGTTAGCAGTTGTCACTGCCACAGGAGAAATTATTTGCAATTGGCTTCTTCCCTTAACGAGCTCTGTATTTACCGCTGAAGGATCTGCTTTCCTTCATGCAGTTAATTACGCAAAAAAGACTAAAGGAAAGTTCCTCATCTGTACAGACAGCAAATCGTGTATGTCTGCAATAACGTCTCCTTCCAATCGCAATCCCATAATACAAGTTATCAGGGACGCGGTCATTGGTGCCGCTCAGAAAATTCAAGTAATGTGGATCCCTGGCCATGCTGGTATTACAGGCAACCACTTTGCAGACCTCACTGCGAAAAATGTAGCCAGGACTCCTGCCTTAACATACTACGTCTCATCCAAGCAAGACATTCTTAACCTTATTAAGCACAAAAGGCATCAAAAAAAAGCAAGCGAATGGAAAACATTTAAACATCACTACGCGGTCATAAACCCAGCCAGTAATCGTATAATCTACTCGTCAACAGTTCCAACTAGCGCAATGAAGACATATACTCGATTAAGGATTGGACACACTATCATAACACACGCCCACTTACTATCGGGTAAAAGCCCATCCATTTGCCTCCTTTGCGATGACACCGCTTCTATCAAACACTTACTCACACTCTGTCCGATGCTTCACCCAACAGCCCACAACTCTGGCAACATTGATCTCATAAAACTACTAAGTGAACCTTCAGAAAAAAACGTGATGATTGTATATAGATTCTTAAAAACCAACGATTTGTTAAAATATATTTAAGCAACTTACATCTTTACTAACCCTTAGCAAATAGAATTTTTCACCTAGTTATAATTACAAGACGGCTGAAGGCCTCGTAGCCGGTGCTGCGTTTATGTATATATATAATAAAACTCTTTTTGTTATATGAATTATTATAAATAAATAAATAAATAAATAATTACATACAACAAAATCATCCTCATTGCTAATATAACTGCTTACAAACAAACATTGCTAGCACGGTCGAAACCAAGTCATTATTAGACACCATAAGTAAAAATTTTGCGCTTTTAAAAGGGAAAATAATTAATTTAAATCCACATTTTAGACAAAAAAGAGGACTGATAAATGTACTAGGAAAAGGGCTAAAGCTTATTGCAGGCACTATGGACAATGGAGAAAAATTTGAAATAAACTAGTCAATGAAATCCCTATATAAAAACGAACAATCCTTAACAAACCAAATTAATAACCTTACCTTTGTAAACCATTTCATATCTTCTCAAATACAAAACATTACTGAATACATAAACCAAAAGCAAATTTTAATAAAAAATTACCTAAACAAATTTAAAAAATCTATGCAAAACAAAATAGCATCAATAGAGGACGAAATAACATTTATAGAACAAATTTACCAAATAAACAATGACATCTCACTTGTACATCACTCTATATTGACGACATTGGACAAATAATATTCTTTAGCAAGCTAGGAATAATTCCAACGAACATTTTAACAAACACCTAACTTGACTTAATATGTAGATGACTCTAACAGCTACAGAAATATTAAAATAATCGTCGCCTTTCAGTACAATAATATTATAATAATTCTTCAGATTCCACAATATTCAAAGAGATACTATCGAAAATTACATTTGAACCAGACCCCAATGTAAAGAATAAATCAATTATATTAAACACTTACGAAATATTAGTAGATTACAAACGTAATATTTTTAATGTAAACGTCAATTTATTCTAAATTAAAGAATCTAATAAATGTATTTCAAATATTTTAAGGAAGCATACTTCGATGTGCAAGCCCTGGAAGAATCAACCGTAGTTGAAATTCTTCCTGATATACTAATATTTAAAAATTTCTATTCAACGATGAGCATAATTGTAACAAAATTAGTATTAAAATTAACGGACTTCTTTTAATCAAATTCGAAAATTGTGAAATTAACACAAGCAATAAAACATTCAGAAATGTTGAATTAAAATTTTAATATCAATTTATTCTAACTAATGATATATGCTAACAAAAATTAAAGAAAAATCAGATAATTTAAAATTGGAATTACTATATTTAGAACAGATTGAACTTACAAAAAAAGTATTCAAGAAATACAATATCAGAATAACAAATCAACAACGATAAATGTAAGCATAAACATATTAATTGTTTGTACTATTGTTAGCAATATTTACTATATAAAAGACAAATAAAAAACTATCCATATTGCATATTTCGTCGGAGCCTCAATATTTAATATAATATAAAAATAATATAAATTCATAATTAGCACTTCGTAAAATGTCCTTCCTGCACATGCACAATTATTTGTCATTAACCTGAACGTGCATTTCTGGCACATGCCGATTTTCACATAATCAACTCTTTTGAATTCCTTAGAATTTTATTACTTTGCATTTACTAAGCAACTGACCAAATATGCAATGTAAGCAAAGTATTTAGTAATATAGATATAATACTTACTAAAATTAAGAAGTCGAGTTTGAACATGAGAAGAAGAATGTAAGAAAATTTAAGGAAGAAAATAAAGCTATTTTTGAAAAAAGAAAATAAAGTTATTTTAATAAAAAAATAAAGATATTTTTTTATTCAAAAGTTGCAATTTAGAAGTCTTAACCCCATTGAAGGAATTGGTTCTACGAAACATCGATTATTGAACTTCCTTGTGACCTAGATAGGAATCTCAGAGATGTAATTTTCTTCCACATCTTTTATTTTTTTGGTTTTGAAATTTTGCGGGTGTACAGGAAATTTATTTTTGTTCCACTTTTGCAGAGTAGGTGGTACAAATAATTCCTTTATGTGTCGAGGATAGTAAAAATTGGATGGGTAGATCATTTATTCATTTATATTATTAATTATTACGAAACCAGTTTGAATTTTTACACAGGAACTCTTGAAAAATATGAGTTTAAGAACTTCAAGCAATGCTATTGTACATACATATAAACACATACCCGCATATTTAGCGAGTGCATATGTATGCACCATACATACATTACTGAAAGTACAAGTTACAGAAAAAATATTCATATTTTGTTTACCGCCACAGTTTATTTATTTCTATATGTGCTAAAATATTAACTTAGATGTACATACATACATATGTGTGTAGTTACAGGTTGTGATTACTTGGAAAACGATTGCTACAGTTTTTATACTCTTGCAAGATGTTGCTACAGAGTATAATAGTTTTGTTCACCAAACGGTTGAACGTATCTCCTAAAACTAAACCCATATCTATGGGTTATGAGGAAAGTTTTCTGATTGCCATTCACTTGGGAGTGGCCAGAAAAGATTATTTTACATATGGGTCAAGTAGCTCACGACTTCCGGCCTTTGACCAAGTATCCTCTGAGCCAGAAAACATCCGTTTGAAGGCAAGCTAAAGTGAGAAGGCGAAACCTCTCCTCCACAGGGTTGTGCGCTGGGCTTGGGACCCGCCACGCAAAAACTACCAATTCAAAGAAGAGAACAGCCTCGAATGAGAGAGCCCCCTTTTGATTAGAGAAGTAAAGTCCTCTCTCGATGAACAAAGAACAAACTCTATAAGTAACTCATTATTCCCGTCCTGCTATATAATGCAGAGGAATGGACAATGAACACATCTGATGAGTCGACTCTACGAGTTTTCGAGAGGAACGTTCTGCGGAAGATTTATGGTCCTTTGCGCATTGGCAAAGGCGAATATCGCATTCGAAGGAACGACGAGCGGTACGGGTTATATCACGACATTGACTTAAGAGTCTTAAGAGACTTAAGACTTAAGTGACAAATTGCAAAAAGTAGCAACGATTTGCAGGCTGTTGTTATTTCGGCTCTAACCGAGCAAGTGGTGTCTACGCCATTAAAGAAAGATATATATATGATCAGGATGACTAGGCGAGTTGAACTCCGGGTGACTGTATGTCTGTGCGACCGTCCGTCCGTCCGTGCCAACTAAAACTTGAGTATAAATTGAGATATCTTAATGAAATTTAGCACGCGCGTTCCTTAGTAAAAAAAAATACGAGTTCATAGAGGGGCGTAATCGGACCACTGCCACATCCACAAAACGCCATTAACCTTTTAAGTGCCATAACTAAGAACTAAATTCAGATAAAAAACTCTAAATTGGCACAGGGGATCGCAAAAACAAGGGGCACCCGTGGGCAAACAATTTTGAAAAAGTGGACATGCCCCGTTTTCTAATAAGTTTAATGTAGATATCTCTTAGGCCTCTAAAACCACAACAACCAAATTTTCCCAGTGCAAATTCTATATGAACTCCTACCGACAGTGTGAAAATTAATGAAATGGGTATATAACCCCGCTCACTCCCCATACAACGGTACTGTTAAACCCTTCTAAAAGTACACAAATCAACAAGTAATTAGTTGCCAGAGACATTAAGTTTTACCTACGAAATGGTATGAGAGGGTTTTATGGGAGCCGGTGGGAAAATTGGACGATGGGCGTGGTATTTCGGGACCCGACCAACCGATTTCGACTAAATTTTGAGCGTAGCATTCTTATCATATTCTTATTTCACAGTTCAAAAATAGGCTAGGGCCGGCTTTAGTATACCATCCCACAATTTCAGGGTTACAAGCGGTATTGTTGGATAGGGCTGATGCTCTAGATTAAGACTTAAACTTAAACTTATAGTTTTCGAGATATTTGCATTTAAAGTTGAAAATTTGGCAAATTTAATTTTGCAATTTCTCGATTTATAGTAACTTTTTCTTTCATATTATGCACTTTCTACCCACTTACGCTTCACTGCAATATTTCTACATATTTATTATATCCTGAACAGGGTATATTAAGTTTGTCACGAAGTTTGTAACACCCAGAAGGAAGCGTCGGAGACCCTATACAGTGTATATATAAAGGATCAGTATGTTGCGATGAGTCGATTTAGCCATGTCCGTCTGTCTGTCTGTCTGCCCGTCTGTCTGTATATATACGAACTAGTCCCTCAGATTATAAGATATCGTTTTGAAATTTTGCAAACGTAATTTTCTCTTCATGAAGCTGCTCATTTGTCGGAACTGCCGATATCGGACCACTATAAAATATAGATGCCATAGCATATAGCTGCCATAAAAACTGAATGATCGGAATCAAATGCTTGCATGAGAAACATCCTCATTTGACGATATATCTTCTTGAAATTTGGCATGACTTACTGTTCATATAAATAATGTAATATCGGAAGAAATTGTTCAGATCGGCTTACTATAGCATATAGCTGCCATTCAAACCGAACGATCGGAATCAATAGCTTGAATGGAAAACTTTCCCATTTGATGTGGTATCGAAATTTGACATGGATTACTGCTTAGTGTAATAACATAATATCCGAAAAAATTGTTCAGATCAAATTACCATATACAAACCAAACACATATGTATGTATTTACTAAAAGAAATGCACCTGTGAAGGGTATATTAGCTTCGGTGCAGCCGAAGTTGACGTTTTTTCTTGTTTTATATTAACAGTTTAGATATTTGCTTAAAATAAGAATTTTATATTTTACACAAATTTTATTACACGCACAATAGCAATAAGTATTCCGTGTTGCCAAATAATAAGTATTGCCACATCTACACATTTATCAAACGAATAAAAATTAATAAAAATTCGGTTAATACCTCAAATACATAAATCATTATCGCTTTTCTTGCTATATCATTAGTTAAAAGGAGTTTTACCCGAAAAAAACTTGACACACCCCGGTGTTGGATCGTCCAGGGTTATTTTTTGAAAGCGCGGATGAAGGCCGCCAACGCAAAAAGAAGTTTTACACAAACAACACTTGACACACCCCGGTGTTGGATCAGCCAGAGTTATTTTTTTTTTAAGCGCGGCCCCCAGTGGCGTAGCTACAACTTCGGGCGCCCGGGGCCAAGGATGTTCTGCCGCCCCCCTTTATCTACCTACCTACAAGTTTCATGAGGTGGTTCGAACAAAAGTGAATTTTCACAAAATATGTTCGATATTAAGTATATAAAATTAGGAACTAGAAGCCTAGCAAATTCTCAAGTTCCAAAATTCTCACAATACGGTTTTTGAGGAAATTGATACTAAATTTACAAGACATCTTATTAAAAGCCATAGAAAAAACCCATTTTCGCCCTATATCTTGTACACTTTTGACACAATTAGTAGGAATTTTTGCCCGAATTGGAGTTTTAAAGAACAGCGAAGATCGTTTTGCCACCCCCAAGTCGTTGGTCCCGGGGCGAGTGAGTTTTTTCTTATTTATTTTTATTGTTTTCAATCGTTTGGGATATGATAACACTTATTATTTGACAACACGGAACACTTATGTTATTGTGCATGTAGTGAAATTTGTGTAAAAAATAAAATGTTTATTTTAAGCAAATATCTAATTAATAAATATAAAATAAATATATGGAAATACTGTAGTGAAATGTAAGTGTACATAAAGTGCATAATATGAAAGAAAAAGTTACTATAAATCGAGAAATTGCAAAATTAAGTTTGCGAAATTTTCCATTTTAAATGCAAATATCTCGAAAACTATAAGTTTGCGGCGGCTATAATTTTTTTTCTTAATCTGGGGCGTGAGCCCTTTCCAACCATACCACTTTTAAGCCTGAAATCGTGAGATGGTATACTAAAGTTACTCCATAGGCTACAACCACGCCTACTTCCCATATAACAAAATTTTAAATTCTATTGATTCTTTCACTTTCCACTACACAAATCAAGAAGCAATTGATATAACGGGCCACAACTTTTCACGAATAATTCCTTTAAAGTATGCCTTTTTATAACCGAGGCATGTCCAAGTCCAATCAAAACTGTTTAAGTCCCTAGGTACCGAATATGTGGATACCAATATTTACAGTTGACTTTTGACCAAAAATATCGGGATATATCGGGTGATTTTTTAAGAGCTTGATAACTTTTTTTAAAAAAAAAACGCATAAAATTTGCAAAATCTCATCGGTTCTTTATTTGAAACGTTAGATTGGTTCATGACATTTACTTTTTGAAGATAATTTCATTTAAATGTTGACCGCGGCTGCGTCTTAGGTGGTCCATTCGGAAAGTCCAATTTTGGGCAACTTTTTCGAGCATTTCTTGTTGAAACCACATGTCAACCAAGTTCAGTTCTTCCATTTTTGGCAACAAAAAGTTTGTTAGCATCGAACGATAGCGATCGCCATTCACCGTAACGTTGCGTCCAACAGCATCTTTGAAAAAATGGCGCTACATGCCACACAGCTCGCGATTCTATGGCCATTTTGAGGGAAAACTTCGGAGAACAATTCATCTCAAGAAATGGACCCGTAAGTTGGCCACCAAGATCATGCGATTTAACGCCTTTAGACTATTTTTTGAGGGGCTACGTCAAGTCTAAAGTCTACAGAAATAAGCCAGCAACTATTCCAGCTTTGGAAGACAACATTTCCGAAGAAATTCGGGCTATTCCGGCCGAAATGCTCGAAAAAGTTGCCCAAAATTGGACTTTCCTGAATGACCACCTAAGACGCAGCCGCGGTCAACATTTAAATGAAATTATCTTCAAAAAGTAAATGTCATGAACCAATCTAACGTTTCAAATAAAGAACCGATGAGATTTTGCAAATTTTATGCGTTTTTTTTTAAAAAAAAGTTATCAAGCTCTTAAAAAATCACCCGATACAATTGCAATTCAGAGAGAATTTTTCCATACATATCTATCAATTTTATTAATGAAAAAGTGAGGGCTTTTATAATTTATAACAGTGTATCTTTGTGCCTAAAATATATAAAATTGGTGGGCTATTCCTAGCGCGACGAATGGTTTAAAATGAGAATTGGCCAAAATATACAGACATAAAATTAAGGATACGATAAAGTTTTCTGACGATATGTTATTTATAGTCGTTCCACATAATAGTTGTCTTCGATTCGCCTTTTTGTTGCTCTAATTGAATTCGATAAAAGTCTATATGCGGGTACGTCGTTAAAGTGGTATAAGCGCTTTCTATGTTTTACGTTCGATTAAGTTTTGTTTTGCAGATCTTAGACAAATTTAACTACTGCAAAAACGACATTATTTTTATTGTTTTTAAAAAGTAAAAAAAGGAAATTGTTTATAAAAAGTGTTTATACCCAGTACTTTCTAAAATATTGCTTGGCACATAAAAATTTCCACCAAACAAAGTAGTGAAACCGAATTGCACAGGCGTTTACAGACTTATATATCTTTACAATAGTATAACAATAATATTTATAATAACAGCGCGATTGCAAAACCAACAAACCTTATTTTCTTATAACCTAGCGTGACTTAGAACGCCGTTTGAAAATTTGTCTTTCGAAAATGTGTTTCAATATTAATTTATTATGTTTTATAATGTTAATGAATGCAAAACGAGTATAAGAAAATAAATATACGATGGAAAAACGTGTATATATTAAAGTGATTCCAATAACATGCACATGACTGTTTAGTTTAGTCTCTCTATATGTATCCTTGGTTGTCAACTCGGGCAATAATGAATTGACTCGTACATTTATATGAACGTAGACTATAGCGCAACTCTTCTAATGTTGCACCAATGAATACGAGCAAGAATCCCATTTCTTGCTGAGAAGCCAAAAAAGTCGCAACCAATTAGAGTTACTGATATTGCTTTCTCACTCACATACAATGTACATCAAAGTTAGCTAAATTCGGCATTCGAACAAAGAAAGGGAAAAACCGAAGTTTGACTTTGGCGAATGAACAGTGTGCATATATTATGGCGAATCAAAAGCAAACGAAAAAGTGAGGAGCAAATCATTGCAACGTATTCCAAACATTCAAACATGTCTTTAAAAACCCAATGGCAACAACGGTAGTTATGATTGTATCAATTGGCGAGCACCACTATAGTGTACACGGTGGCAATAAAGTAAATGGGCGCCAGTGGCAGTTAGTACTCACAAAATAATCAACGAACAAATAAACGGACACAATCCGGCCAGCTGTATTTTTCAATCACAGTGTAAAAAGTGAAAAGTGCGTGCGACCAGATTCGGTACTTTTACGTGTAAGACACTGTGGCAAGCAAGCGAGTTCCCTTAAAGAAATTAACTAAATTTTTGGTAATAAATGAAACAGAGTTGTTAGATATATATTAAAATTTGCCTGTAATATAGCGAATCATTCAAACATAACTACTTGTGCGGTAGTTGAGTGGTGAATATAGTGTTCGACTCAAGTATTTTACTAAATCAAATTCGGTTTATCAATGTAAGATTTTGTGTGAAAATGTGTTATCTTAATTTATGCGATTAAATGAGATATGAAGCGAGAAAATCAACAGAAAATAATATCATACATATTTATTTACATGTAATATGTGTACATACATAGATATATGTATGTACATGTACGTGGACTATTGGCATAAATGCAGTTTAAAATCTGTTAAAACAAAATATGTTCACCAATGTAACAAAATGAAATAAAATCATATTTATAGTAAAATAACAACATATAATAATATTATTATAATATCAATATTATTTGGCCGACTAACTACAAAGCAACATGTGTTCAATATAGAGTTTAAACTCTATGACTTGGATTGAAATGCATTGTCAAAAGTTCAAAGCAATTTTTTTGTCCAGCGTGTTTGAAACCAAAAGTGATATGAAAAAATAAATAAAAACTCGAACTGGAATCCTTTTATACATATGTATATGTATATATTAAAAAACAAGTTGATATTGTTACTATTATTTTTCTTAATTTCTTTATACTTTTTACTTTATTTATAAGTATATTATTAGTAGATTCACTGCTGAAAGCAAACAACAAACACATGATAATAAAATATTATTTAATAATAAAAATAAAGTTTATTTTAATTTGGATAATAGTTAATTAAATTAAATTATTAGATAACATCAAAATATAAATCATCATTAAGTGACTGGATATGTATATGTACATATGTAACTATGTATGTACATATGTACATTCTAAGGCGAATGTATGTTTGTACGCTATAGAAAGAAAACGTGAAATCAAATAAAGTGAGGTAAAATGTTATCACATACATATGTATGTGATTTTTTTTTATTTTTAAGCGCTATTGAAGGTTGTAAAACAAAAGCTTTCAATTAATTCCGACCGTTACAGTACGAAAGTTCTGACATATTTCTTCGAAAAAGCACATCCAAAATTTTTAGAATGGAGTAAAAATGTATTCGTTTGACACCGCATGCAGAGTGGGTTGGTTAGGATTGTTCAATTGACGCCCACCTGTGGTTTGCCTGTAAGGCATACAAACAAATTTTCATTTTCTTATGTACATATGTATGTATGAATGCTCCTATGTTGTTTTGCGAATTGGGTTTCAGTAAAAAAGTGCATATATAATATTTATAGAAGAGTGCGAGGATTTGGTATGTTTACATCTTCATCATTGCCACCTACTGAGTTCTAGCTTAGCGTGACGCTAATACCGGAATTTTATCTCAATCACATACACATAAAGTGCACATTGTATATACTACTTTATCCATCATTAATATGAACCGTGCATGACACGTTTGAGAAAAAATACAATTTCTTAATTAACATTTATCCTTATTAAAAATTACGGTTCATATTTTCGAATACATCGAAATTATCCTTGAAGGAGGCTTGAAGGCGTGTAGTAAATTTTCTACTACTTACTGGTATTAGAATATGTAAGAAAGTACCCTTATACAAATAGAAAGTAGATGTAATTCTATACCAATGAAAAAGTATAAAGAAACATTATCTTAAAAATAATAAGAAATAAATACGAATGAACGACATACATATCCTTATAAGGAAAACTTTTATATTTGGCAAGATATCTTCACAAAATTTGCCATGGATAATTATCAAATATGTACTTCGGCAAAATATTTTAAAAAATTGATCGCATCGACATACATATAACAGGAAGCTCCCATACAAACTGAGGATGCTCTAAGAAATTAACCCGTAAAGAGTATTATAGCTTCGGTGCGACCGAAGTTAACAGATTTTCTCTATGTATCCTTCGGCTATAATCGCGTAAGCGGTGACTACGCCAATTAAGAAGAAGAAGATCCTTTGGATTAAAAAAAGTTATTTTTCGAAAACGAAAATTCTCTAAATTGTCAAATAGGTTTCGGTAACTCTAACAATTCTATAAAAAACAAAACAAAGTGTATATTAATACTGCCTACAAGGTTAGACTTGAACTATCAAAAATTTTTGCTAAAGTGTTAAAGTGTTGGATATGTACATAAATATTTGAACTTTTGACAACTATGAACTATTTTAAGTAATACTCGTAAAATTACAGTAAAAGAAAATCACAACAACTATTTTATTTGAATTTAAGTAAATATTTAAACTAATAATATATGCGAAATGTTCTTATTTCTGTTTTTCTTTTGTTTTGATTTAAGAAGAATAGAAACTGCTGTAGTTTTGGCCAATACTATATTTATATAAACATGTTTTCGTCTTAAAATTGTCCAACGAAACCACATTGAAACCCAGTTTTCACGGAAAACTACTTGGAAACTCACTCAATCTACTAGAAGATTTTGTCGATATTTGTCATTCCTGTATTGTCGCCTGATAGTTCTATTTTTAATATAATGGAAAAGCAAGAACATAAAGAAAGAAACTCATGGCATTCCGTACAAAGATCTCAATACCATTTCCCACTCATCGAAAGCATTTTCGACAACTGTACGAAAGAGCGTAGTTGAATATCTTCTCACGACATTTTGATTTTTGCTTAATGACGACGGTTTCATCACTTCTTTGCTAAATCCAAAAGCCGAAACCCCTGGCACATTTAAAATGTGCTTAAAAGACAATTCGATTTCTTGCTTAAGTTGCAAGATTTGAGAGTCATTACATCGCCCCGGATTTCCGCCGTTTAGTAAATAAAACGGTATCTGAAAATTTATTGTATGCGTTGCTTAGACGCAAGACTTTACTTACCGTCAGCTAATGTTATTAAAACGCTGGAATACCATCCTTTGCAATTATAATAGTTCACTGCTAATTAAAATGAAGAGATTTTAGAACTAATAACCGGAATTCTCGAACGGGCTTGTATTTTCACTACAGGCCGAATCTATTTTGTGAACTTATAGTTGGAATACTTAAGGTCAGTCAAAATATTCAATTTACAAACAGTTTTGCATAGTTTTCTGAAAATATTTGTGACTCAGAAGGGTCAGTGAAAATGGTTCGTTTGACGTATTAGCAGCCGAAAATTTGTTTCGTATCCGTAAAATATTCCACAGCACTCGAAGAAAAGTCAATGGAAAATCGAGTCTGTTAAAATCCTTGCTACTAAATTACGTATGTTAAAACAACCATTACAAGATCGCGCGATTTTACCGATAATAGCAGAAATTGGCATATTCAGTTGGTACCTACATGAATAAGTGAATGAACATTGCAGTAGAGAAGAAATTGAGTTCAAAAGTAAAATTTTCTAAACCAAATTTGACAGCATTGTTTGTGGAAAAAAGAGTTGGTTCGTCGGTTCGTCACGGTGAGTGACATAAATGAATCGTTCTCATTCCTCTGGCAGTTTCAAAATTTAAAGAACATTTTATTAACGCAACTGCAAAACAATTGTCAAAAAATATTGCGTTAATGTACATGTAAATTATAAGTTGTTCTCCTTGGACACGTTTACAATGCAAATTTTGTGCCAAGAGACAAAATTAGCCTAGAAGATTTCCAGAATATTTTAGACGTATTCGCTGCCGCCAAAGCTCGAAAACCTCACTTTTGATTTCCAAATAATTGAGAATTGTTTTTAACTGCTTGTTCAAAAACTTAATCATGATAGTCCATAGATTTTAAAAGAACTGTTTTTTCATTAATGAGATCGATAAATAAATGTTTATATGGGATGTGTGTGTCTTGCAATCCCTATATAGAATATATGAATATAGTATTATCTGATAATATTTTTAACTGAAGACTACTATGAATTAACTGATTCATACAATAGGCGTGTTTTATTTGACCATCACAAGTTAATAGCTAAATCATGGACAAATAAAACGCACTTAGCTTATTTCATATTTTCGCTTAAAAACGATGTGTGTTGGCAATGCGGGCTAGAACAGTCAGCTGCAATTCAATTTGTTTCAAAATGTCTGATGTGGAGAAAATGTCAGTTTTAATTCTTCAATTTGTACGGAATATTAAATTACTATATAAATATATTTATTTTGTTGATTTGATGATATTAACCCTCATCGAGACCCTCGGGTCTGGCCAGGCATATTTTGTTTTTAAATGTTATTTAAATATAATAGGTTGTCAAAAAAGTCTTGCGGTATTTTCGCTAGTTGGCGCTGAAAGCGCGTAGTTCTAGTTTTATTCGTCGCATCGGGTCATACTATACTACCTTTTTGGAAAGCTGATTTCACGCGCTAACACGTGTTTGATTGATTGTCGTTTCTTTTAAATCGTTCGTGAGTTATAGCGTCGCAAACATGGAGCAAAATAAAGAGAAAATACAGCATATTTTACAGTACTACTACGATAAAGGCAAAAATGCATCTCAAGCCGCCAATAAAATTTGTGCAGTTTATGGACCCGATACAGTTTCCATTTCCACCGCACAACGATGGTTTCAACGTTTTCGTTCTGGTGTAGAAGTGGTCGAAGATGCCCCACGCTCCGGAAGGCCTGTCGTCGAAAATTGCGACAAAATCGCTGAATTGGTCGAAAGAGACCGGCATAGTAGCAGCCGTAGCATCGGTCAAGAACTGGGCATGAGTCATCAAAAATTCATTTCAATTTCAATAAAAAAAAAATCAATAAAAATACCGCAAGACTTTTCTGACAACCCATTATTTAGAGTGTAGCAAAAGACTTGTGCTTCCAGGTAGCTTCCTAGAATTTTATTGTCTATAGAATTCAGAAAAAAAATTCGAGGATATCGTATCGAAAAGGACGAAAAAAGGATATTATAATATTACACCTTAGTGCACCAATGGTGCTTGGCTAGACCCCACATATTTTGTATGAAAGTATATGAACTTTGGTATATTTCTATCACTTCGCACGGTTGATTTATCTGTTTTCATGTTCGTTACATGTCCAAATTGGTTTGTATGTTCATCTAGGTCAAATCCTTTAGCTGCTAGAGCGTTTTAAAGGTTAAGAAAAATGTAATTTTTCTCAAAATGTTACATTTTTTGTGAACGCTGTTGCCACGCCCCTGGTAGAGAGAGAGGGGAGGTTGAGGGCTTTTCTGAAAGCCCCAGCGGTGAACTAACTCGCAAAATGGTTTTGATCCCCCCCGGCCCCATACCCCCCAACTGTAGTGAAAAAAAAGGGGGGACATGGTGAAAATCCATTTTCGCCTATTGCCACGCCCCCGGTGGGGCCTTGGGGGCAAATTATACATTTCCTGAAAGCTCTTTAAATTACCCACCCACCTAGGTCAAATACTTTAGCCGCTAGAGCGTTTTAAAAGGTTAAGAAAAAATGTAATTCTTCTCAAAATATTACATTTTTTGTGAACGCTATTGCCACGCCAAGCGTGAACAAGGCAGTCAATTTGATTTCAACCAAATCGAGAGGTAAAAAATTTCAAAAATGTATCTATATTGTACATATATGAGCGTACATACAACATGTATTTCCATACAAATGTATGTAAACACCACTTGGCCTAGCCAAGCACCATTGGTCTCGACTAAGTGTATCAGACCGTTGGTCTCGACCAGGGTTAATACAAAAAAAAAATATATTACAAATGTTCATATTTGTATTAATTTTAAGGGGGTATTCTGATGTAATCACTTCGAAAACTTGATTTTTTTTATATTTTGACAGTAAAACCTATTGAAAACACGCTGTGAAAAATTCGGACCGAAATTCATAGTATTTGATAAGTTACAGCTCATAGTCGCCGACGTGTCGTAAGCGACTGTCTACCAGGCGCCATGACAAGTCTCGCATTTTTCTCGAATCATCATTTTCTGAAACTGTCATGGTCCTAAACCGATTGCTTTAAAATTTACATGTTCTTCTACTCATTTATAGTTATCGTCCCTACCAGAATTGTTTATTTTCGAAAATATTTTCATATTTCTTTTAAACGATTTTTAACGAAAAAACAAGATTTTGGGGACCTTTTTTTGAAGTTCGACATTTTTTTTTAATGAAATTGATTATACTTATTTGGTAGGGACGATAGCCGCAGAACTACTGAAGAATAATCCATTCGATGAACAGTCGCTATCACCATGACCAGTGAACTACTTTATTTTTTGTTGGGGACTACTTTGATTTAAAAAAATATATATTAAAAATGTAAAAAACGAAAAAAAAAATTTTTTTTGTAGATTTCAAAATACAAATAAAAATATATTAAAAAATTAAAATGATTGCATTTTGTTGTCGCATACAAAAAAAATTCCTAAAAAGTGGTAAAATGTATGCGTTCACATGAGAGTATCCCCTTAACTTAAACAAAACACAAAAATTTTGTAATTTTGGTTTGTTTACATTTTCATCTGTCAAAAAGAACTTTATCGTTATTGTCAACTACTTTCTATTGGAAAAATCATAGCTATTGTGAATCAAAAAAAGCGATGAACTGGCAATGTCTATAGTTCAATATGGGTATTTCCATGGTCGAGAACGCGACAGTCGTACGCCTTTGAAGTGCATAAACCAAAAGTAAAAAAATTAACAAAAAAAATGTGTTGTTACTATTCGAAAGCTTTTCATTATCACTATGCATAGTACAAAATGTAGGAGCCTTCGATAATTTGTTTCCAATTCATTAGCAATAAACATGGGATCAAGAACGCGACAAAAAATAGAACTTGCTTTCGACTACATATAGAAAAATGCAAGATTCTGCGAAACGCAACAATATATTTTAGAATGATTAATTTAAACTAAAAAGGACTAAAAAGGGCTTCTTTTGATACATTTCTTGTTGATATATTTTCATCGGTGTTTTTTTACAAGCTTAAATTTAATTTAGCACGTGACATTTAGAACGCGACATATTTGCCTTCCATGATTCTAATGACGATTACTATAATAATTCCAATTCAAAAAATAAAATTGAAAACAAAAAATAAAAATTCATATAAGAAAATAAGTAAAAATAAATGAGAAATGTTTTTTTATGAAATATTTTTTTCAATGAATATGCATGGTTTGAGCTACTTTTAATTTCAAATGATCGTCACAGGAGATCGAATGCAGTTTTCGGGTTTTGATATTTCTTTTCTTGCTAAGCCACATGTTTTACCTATCTATATAAATAAATATACATGCTAAAAAAAGCAAAAAAAAATATTTTTCAAAAAAGTTATACTTACGGTAGCGAACGCGACACACTTCAAAAACCAATTAAAATATTTTGTATGAATATAAGATACTGAAACTTTTTTTTTAAATTTAGGTCACTAAAATTGATTTAAATATAAATTTGCAGCCACGTGTTACGATCGATCGCAAACTACTGATAAAAAATAATGATTTACGGACAAGAACGCGACAAAACAATATCAATGAAAAGCAAAATAAAAATTTACCGTTATCGAGCTTCGTTTGGTCTCGTTGATTTTTTTGTATTCATTGTTGTTCCTAGCAAGATTTAATAAGACTAGTGCAAACATAATAAGAATTTACGTATTATCAAAAAATACAAAAATAAAAAGGTATTAAAGGTACACAAATGCTACTTTCTACGCTATTTCAACTTTTAGATCATTTTTCTAACAAAAACCCTTGAGATAAGCTGCAAATCATATTATATTATAAAAATGTATATATTTTTTTTTATATAATATCAGAAAAAATTATTTGTTTATCACTATTTTAATTTTTGCTCCCGGTAGACCTTTCTATGGAAAAACCCATATACAAGCTATAATAGCTTATGAAAAGCCAACATAATTATGTTGGCTAAGTCTTCCATACAAAATAAGCTAATAGCTTAATTTGCTAGTCAAATAAAACACGCCTATTATAGATTTACAATTGTTATTATTATAAACATTCCAGTAGGCAGGGAGTCCCCACCTTTTTACCTCTGGGCCCGGATGAGCCTAAAGCAAATAGCTACTCTTTATCGAACGGAATAGCTTTTCGAAGCGAAAAAGTCGCATAATTTCTTAACCCTTTCGATCCGAAAAGCCGTTGAAGTAAATAAAACATATTTCGCATAATCAATATGAGTCCAACCATATGCTATATTTTTGCAAATGAACACGTGTTTACTATTTAAAATACCACGAATGCAAACAAATATCGTTAAGAATAGTATAAGCTACGAAATGGGACTAAATTAACCATTTTGAAATCACTTATTTTCTACGCTAGGTATCTTTGAAAATACACCGGGACACATACGTCCCGTTCGAATCGAAAGAGCCATCAAAATTTTTTCGAAAACGAGAGAAGACATTTTGTTGACAATCGTGTTGCCCAAATTCTGCTTATGTTGTTGGAATTAGTAATATTAAATTGAAAACTTTTGCATCAGTAGAAACCTTTATAAATTTTTATCTCACACAATTTAATCTGGAGCGGATTTATGGATTATGGTTGGATTAAATGCTGTTTTTCTTTTTGATAAGGGCAAGGTCCTGGGTAGTTATAGTCTCAATCCCTATTACTTTAATTAATAAAATTTTCTTGTTGGAATTTTATAGAACACGATTTTTATAGTTGTAAGCAAATATTAAAGATTTCGAAACTTGTCAAACGAACAAATATGTGAATTGTCAATGAAAACGCATTGAAAACACAGGATGTCGGACAGAGCGACTTTGTGTTTTCAAGATGTTTTTAATACCGGTCCGAACATGGTGTAAACTCAAACAATAATGAATAGTAATTGATTTTGGCAGAGTATTGGAACTCCAAAAACTACTCAGCATCTCGCTGTTCCGATATACATAGATTTTTACTGACCGCTAGTATATTGATTGTTGTGATTTTCGTTTAATCAATTAAAATTATCTCTTATTCATATACAGGATTTTTCCGAAAAGTAACAGGACTGAGTCGATTTAAAAAAAATTATTGAACCAATCGTTATAATTCTTTTAAAACTTTTATCTTTGCATTTATTAACAAGAAAGGCGGCGTGAGCCGGGGCGTTGTCGTGGTACAACAGCCAATCGGATCTTGTCGGACCTGATTGATCCTTCGTTTGAGTCTCTTGAGGACTTCCACGTAAAACCTGGGACTGACGGTTTGTCCACGAAGTACAGTCGTAGTGGAAGAAAATCAGTCCTATTGCTTTCCCGATAAACCTCGGCTCCCCAAAAAGGGAGATGTCGAAAAAATTCATATTTTGTATGCTAAGTTAGATGCTTTAATAAAAAAATCGTTGTTGGCTACTTAATTTTTAATAATTTTACATTAGTTTCTTATGTATTATATCTAGATTCCCAAAAAGAATGGTTCAAAAATAGTAAGTACTAAAATTAGTCAAGTCCGTGCTGATAGTACGTTAAAGTACTTTATGTGATAAATTCACGTAGGATCAGATACTAAATTTTTAAAATGTACTTTAATTGTAGTCAAATTACTTGTGATAGATGGGCGTGGTCCTCAATTCATAATATTTTAGTTAGTTATTAATTAGCAAATATAAACATCAATAAAACTAAAATAAATGTTTAAATATGAGCGATTTGTAAGATCAATAAAGCACAAATCGACCCTTTTCATTTATTAATGCGCTGATATTTTCATACAAAGCGTAGAACAGAAACAACAAACTATATTTTCATATAAACGTTCAAATAAACTTTTTAATTCAAATGAATTAAATGATTTTTAGATTGCAAAATTTAAAATAAAGTGTAACTAAATGCTTTTCTACGCACACGAAATTTTGTAATGTATATGAGTGATATAAAAGGCAATTATTGAAAGTGAATTTGTGTGTCATAGCGCCACGAATATAATTTAATTATACAATTGACAGTTTGCAATATTTCGTGTAAAGTGGATAACGAACTAGCCGTCATTAAGTTGACCGGCTGCACCAGTATAATTAGTGACGTTGAGGACGACAACATCGTTGCGGATTACAGCAATCAACTACAACACTACAAACGTGAACTTCAATCAACAATAGACACACTGGAAAATTCCGTATCTACGCCGCCGCTGACACACTCCGAACAGCAACAACAGCCACAATTTCTAAAAATTGAACATACAAGTAGTTCGCATTCAAATTTCGACCATTATCAACCACATCAAGAGCAACAACCGTTTTATAATAATTTTTATAATCATGAAAATTTGGCACAAACGTTATATCAACGAAAACAATCACCTATAACACAATCAAATGAGCACAATCAACAACGTTTTTCATATTATCGACAACAACAGCAGCATCAACAAGTCACACAGGATCAACAACGGAAATTACTCGAAATGTTTGCTTTACAACCAACACCATCAATGGGACCTGTCATCTCGCCATGGTCGGGAACAATGATCGATCGCATACCTTCACTCGATGATATGCCACACAAAGGTAAAATGATATACATAAATGATATAAATTAGTAATAGTACATATATAACTGTTGTAAATAAATAAATAAATAAATAAATAAATGTATGTATATACATATTAGGGCGGGTCGATTTAAAAATCGCCCATTGCTCTATGAAAATCATATTCGAGGGATCAAAATAATATACTTTGCCGAAGGAACCATACCTCTAAAACGAATTTTGATGTCCCCCAATTTGGGTCGAACCTTTGGATAGGGGCAAATTTTTAAAAATCCCACTTTGACCCATTTAGAGTGCTCCAATCGAGTCCAAATGTATGACCGACCCCCACTAACTTTGAACGGCCGATCCACCCATGCCAGTGACACACCCCCTGGAACCCCTCTGGGGGGTTCCCCATACAATCATTTAAAAAAATCACCATTTTTGGTGATTTACATGAAAAAATCAGCTAAATTGCTCTGTTTTTCCTTTATTTTTATTTATTTATTTATCATAATATCTATTTTTTCTCTTAAGAAATGTATTTAGTCAGAAAATATGTAAATGAAAAAAATTAATTTAAGTGAGTTATAGAAAAGAAATTAAAAAAAATTATTGTTTGAAGTCTTTTATACTTTCAAGCCTGGGCAATTTCGCACGGCTCTCTAATGTCGTCGCCATAACAGCCTCTACATTTTCCGGTATAACCCGTTTGGATTTATCCATGATGAGAGGTTTCCCATGCTTATCTTTTATTTTAAAATCTTGCAAAAGAGCGGTTCCCAATGCTGATGCTACACTGTCAGGCACACCAAATCTGTCACATACCAAGGCAAATTTAAAACAATCGTATCTCTCTGTGTATTGTGAACTTGTGCTTCTATCCATATCTTCTTGAACCGGTGGCGGCGCGTATGTTGAATCATCGGGATCTTGGTATGTTGGCATTGATGACATAGACGTTGCTCCTTGCTCTTCAGTTTCCATCATAAATGCATTCATTGTTAGTCTTCTCTGATTATGTTGATCGTGCATGAACTCTTTGAGGCGTTCGGGAACCCAGCCGCATGCACATGGAGCTGCCTTCAAATCGCATTTACATGTTCCAATTTAAAAAATTGTTTCCAGAGATTTTACATCTGTAAATTGTTGGGTGTTGTTTATTCTCTTGATTTGCTCTTGATACTTGTCAAGCAATTTATTCAATTTATTACATACACTTTTTTTCAGAATTATTTCCATACCAAGATTTTCCCAAATTCCAATCAACTTATCTTGTACTTGAATAGTGAATGATTAATGGGAAAACTTTTTTTGTTCTGTTTTAGCACGTTCGCTTAAGTAAAAATAATATCTCAAGATATCCAGATGGGTTGGTAAATTAAGATCAGTCAAATCAAAGCTTGGGTGTATGACTCATTGGGTTTTCGATAGTTGTTGATGTAGTTGCTTCATCTTGCGGTGTAGAGGATGGTGGATTCATTGTAAACTTTTTGAGGTAATAAGAATGAAATGGAAATTGCAAAGTAAGACGCGTAGGGTTTCGGTTGTTAAATAGAACTCAGCTCTGGTTGCCCAGAGCTCCTTTATTTATAGCATTCCTTATCCTAATTTATGTATGCACCACATGCTGAGTGCATACACACATCTTAACACTAATCTACTGTACATATATACCGACAGTATGTACACATATCTTACGCATAAGTGTTTTCAAGGGCAAACACAATTGTCTATTGTTAGTTTAAGATCATCACTTAAATTAATTTTTTTCATTTACATATGTTCTGACTAAATAAATTTCTTAAGAGAAAAATAGATATTAATATAAATAAATAAATAAAAATAAAGAAAAAACATAGCAATTTAGCTGATTTTTTCATGTAAATCACCAAAAATGGTGATTTTTTTAAATGATTGTATGGGGAACCCCCCAGGGGAGTTCCAGGGGGTGTGCCACTGACATGGGTGGATCGGCCGTCCAAAGTTAGTGGGAGTCGGTCATACATTTGGAATCGATTGGAGTACCTAAATGGGTCAAAGTGGGATTTTTCAAAATTTGCCCCTACCCAAAAGTTCGACCCAAATTGGAGGACATCAAAATTCGTTTCAGAGGTATGGTTCCTTCGGCAAAGTATATTATTTTGATCCCTAGAATATGATTTTCATAGAGCAATGGGCGATTTTTTTGCCTCCCCACAAATCGACCCGGCCTAATACATATGCAACACATTTGTATATATGTACATTACAACTCTGATTAGGCCTATATTGGAAGATGTGGTATGAAACCCTAGGTACAGTTTACAGTGCTTGTCTTTCGTCTGAAGTTGAGTTTAACATTCCAGCTCGCTTGCTGTTAAAATCTTGTAAATCTAATTTTGAATGAAACGAACCTTTCCGTCGCATATGTCATGACTTTAATTCTTATAACTGCACATTTGATTTATTTGACTCATTTTAAAAAGGCTAATTTATAAATACATTAAAAAAAATTATTATAATGTAATTTTAAATCACAGCTGGTGAAGTTTTGTTTCTGTGGCTTTCTTGCCTTTAATGACGGTTAACAAAATTTTAACATTTTACTCATAAAAACTTATGTAACATTTTGAATGTACTAAGGCCACTGACGGGGCATCTCGACAGGCAGAAATTTATGGTATACTAACTTATTGCCAGTGGAGACTCCATATTGCTTATGGAATACAATATATGGAATACTAATTAGAATGCCATATATTGAAAGCAATGAACTGTCACTTCAGCAGTTTGACAGATCAGTTTTCACTTCTATGAAAATTTCGAAAAGGCAACACATCCCATTTACACACATACCGACGGCAGTTTCATGTCATTCAGTAATATTAAACTTAGTAGAGCGATTATTAAAACGATTGTGTTAAATTATAATAAATATAGTTTAAAAAAACTAAAAAACACGCTTTTAAAGCATATCAAACTAAAAAGTGAAAAATAATTCTTTGTATAAACTAACAATAATAATGAAGGAAAAATTCCTGTATTATTGTGAGAAAAGCGTGGAATGCTCGATATATGAAAAATATGTATGTATGTCACAAAGCACCCCACGCTTTTCTCACAATAATGCATGAATTTTTCCTTCATTATTATTGTTAGTTTATACAAAGAATTAATTTTCACTTTTTAGTTTGATATGCTTTAAAAGCGTGTTTTTTTAGTTTTTTTAAACTATATTTATTTTTAATTTTTTAGTTTGATGTGAGAAACCCCAAATTTGTTAAAATATGAACTATGACATGTAGTATTGGTTAAGTAAATCGATAATTAGACAGCATTTAATATCTACTCGTAACCTTTCATTGACTAATTGTTATATTATATTATTTGCGACCAAGTTCTATTGACGACTTTACGAATTATTATTTCTTAATCGAATCATTTCTTCTAAAGCTTCACTGTTACAGGGGGTTTTACCTGTCAACTTTGAACAGTCTAGTTCTTCAATTCGAATTCCGTCCAAAGATCTACAACGACTAAGATTGTCCTGCAGCAAACAGTCGAGAACCCAGATAAATTACTGCATGATCTACTGTACAACCTTGCATCTTATGAACGGTCGACGCCCAACTCAGTATTATTGGCAACATTCGTCTCTCAGCGATTCCATAGCTGTATTTTGCTGGAAATTGTATCGATATTGGCTTAATTACGTGTTCACCATCTGAGCCGAAATTAATACGTACTGACGGGATGTCTTCTGCATATACTTGGTCCCTGCGAAAATTTGGCCAGATAATTTCTGTAACAAACCCCATATTACCATTCACTAAACCTTTTGACACGTCAATATTCGACCTTAACATCACTTTTGCTCCAACGAATATTTTTAATACATTAGGAAGACCTCCTGTTTTATTGATGTCATTCGGTATTACAGTATTTAAGTCCTTATTACCTAAATTTCGTGTAGCGGCAATGAGTTGGTCTTGTGCTTTAATCGTATAAATAACAGTCCCTTTTTCTTGAAAGCTCTTCAGAACTTTTTCATTATGTATAACAACTTGGTCGTTAGTAGGGTAAATCCTTAAAGCTTTCTCAATTGAGAATTCTTCAGTGGTATCTGTTGACACTTTTTCAAGAAGAACTTCAAGATGCTTCGACTTCAACTTTCCAACTCTTAAAGCATTAAGCACATCTATAAATGTCGTATCTTCTTGTTGACGCATGTTTTGTTGGAGTTCAACCAGGCGGAATTGTCGCCACAAATGTGTAGCGGGTTTCATATGTTCTGGCTGTTGAAATACTTGATGTCCTCGGACAGGTGGTAACTGCATTAAATCACCAAAGAGTAAGACATTTATACCTCCAAAACAAGCGTCCTGTCTCTTTAGTTGGCGCAAACGAGAGTCGATCATGCAAAGCATTTCATAAGGCACCATAGAAATTTCGTCTATGAACAGAAACTCAACGTTTTGCCATAACTGGCGCATCCCTCTTAAATAATTTCCTGTAAGAAGTGGCATGTTAATGATGACGCCATCTTTTTGTACTGGTAGTTTCAATAGGCTGTGTAGTGTAGAACCTCCGACCAACCGTGCTGCAACTCCAGTAAGAGCACCAACTTTCACGACCAATTTTCCATAACATCGGTTAACTTGGTTTTTCAATACATTAAAGAGAAAAGTTTTTCCGGTGCCTGCTCCACCTGTGACAAAAATTTTCTCTCGTTTAATATCACCATTAAGTTGATTTTTAATACTCTCTGTAATGACAGTAAACAATTGCTTTTGATCAATATTCATAGCGTGCTGTGCTCTTTGAAATTGATCATTGCTCAGTTCTGTGTCCGGTAATTCTTCTTCTATAACTTCAGGATTTATAATCTCTGGCTGTTCTAAAATTTCAAATGCATGTATCTGATTGAATGCATTTTCAAGCTGTTGGTCACGCTCTCGAAATTGGCGCATATACCTGATCATTTCCTTCAATCGATTCTCTCGATGTAAAAACGCTTCTTTTGCATTATCGAAACCTTCAAGTAATTCAGTTTCCAAACGATAAGGCATATATTGAAGAAGTAAGCTATAGAAAAAGTTGTCGGGATCTGATGTTGCTATAAAATATGGTACCCTAACAACTGCGGGAACCTTTCTCACAACCATTTTGCTCTTATCTAATAGCGTAATGAGTGGACGACGTGTGTTACGAAATTCTTCATACGCGTCGTGATCAACACTTTCCTCAGTTTCGCTTACTTTTTCGGATAGAATGGTTCAAACAACATTGCAAACTCTGTAAGGCTCATGTTTACAAAATCGTAATCGGGAGATTGTAACGGACGTTTTTGATATCTTTCAAAGATATTACTATAATAACCAGTTGCGTGCCCGTTTCTGTCGAATTGCAATACTCTGTAACGCTGTTCTGCCTTTCTTGTGTTCAGAAAAATGCAGCTTCGAGAACTGTCCCGTAATGGGATATGACAAAGTCTATATGCACATTCTGCAGCTGATACTTGTCGTTCATGAAGAATCTTCATACATATGCTGAACAGTTTGCGTGAAAGATCAGTTTCTTCGCGTTGAATTTGCTGTATTGCCTGCGCAATTCCAGAATCTATACCTGCAGGTTCTGCTTTCGATAGGTACTTTGCTATATAGTACGCTATCGCTTCGTTTGATCCGCATTTCTGAATATCTATGTTGCCTGCCCACAGTCTTAGCAACTCTGGGTGGTAATTATTTACCCAAGCATCTTCCTTTCTATGCTTAAGTAAACGCATTCTACCTCCGTTACGAAGAAAATCATCTGAAGAATGTGACATAATTCGTGTCTCGTCACATTCTTGGCGTGGAAAGTTGAATCGGCATCTTATAGAAGTATTATTTTTTGAACAAGTTTGTGTATGCCGATGAATTTGACATTTTTTAACTAATTGATGAAGCTCTGGGTCTTCTTCTTCTGGAGGGATTCTACAGCAACAATTACGATCCAGAAGAAGTTTCCCTTCTTCTGAGTCAAACTTGGGATGATTTTCGATCCAAATCACCATATGAAGGTGAGGACTGCCCCGATTCTAGAATTCAATGCGCCACCAATGATCCTTCACTTTTCCGCCAAACACATAATCATTATTTTTTATAAATTTCATTAGAGCATTTACTCTTAACATGAAATGTCGACTCAAAATTACTGGATACTTCTCGATAAGTCTTTGGGTCTCATAAATATCGAGAGTACTGGGATCAACATCAGCCCTACCATCGGCTATTAACAAAGCCTTTCGTTGGTCTAGCCAGTTGAGATCATTTGAGCTAAATGTTACAAAGTATGTTGGAGGTCCTAAACATCTGATTTGAGCTAATAGTTCATTCAGAGCTGATCTCCAATAAGCTGCCGAACCTCTTAAATTTTTTACATAAATATGGACATCTTCTATTGCTCCTTCTTGATTAACAATTTTTTTGCCGCATGCAGATATAGTGCTTTTGATTCTATAATATTCAAAGAAGGATAAGGCATAAAATAGATAGTCGTTACGTTGAAATCTTGTGTCACTTCCCAAAATTCTAAACTGAAAGTAGTCTAACGCTGTAATATTTACAGGCCTTTGTTCTTTGAACCCGTTTTTTCCGTAAGGAAACAAGAAGTACCAGGCAAATTCTTCTGCTTTCAGTTCATGTCCGATATTAACGATGTTGTCTTTCGTTTTGCGGTTAATTTCGTTAAGGTTTCGTGAAACCTGTAGTTCATCTTCCACATTGGGTTGCATTACATCAATCGGCGCCATCAAAGATGTCTGCAGTGGAATTAAATGATTAGGTAGTTCATGTTGAGAAGTAATCATTTCAGACGCAGCCGTTACTATCTCAATACTCTGCTGTATTTCTATCTCATCAGGCTCATCTGTTTCATATACAACATCAACGTAATCAAGAGTATACTGCACATTTTTGCTGCCTGTTGTACGTTTACAAATCCTCACAAACTCGTCTAAATTGTCGCATTCGATAATGCAGGCTTTTCCATTGTTATCCTTTGCTCTAGATCCCTTTTGACCACAAGAATGTGAGTTAGTGAAGTAATATTTGTTATCATAGTACATCACTCCGAATGATTGTCCATCTGTTATTATTATGCCGGCGCTATGTTCCATGAAAAGATCTTCCAACCCTTGACGAAGGGTGCGTCCGAAGTTTGTTTCATTATTCTTGTCGCTCAAGCTTCCATATATGCTTGGTTCATCGGCAAAAGTGATCTGAAACCGTTTGCCGAATGCGACTAAAACATCTTTTATTGCGTGGAAATTTCGCACCAGTAGGTATCCATCGTCTTCAATACGATAGGCCATTAAATTTCGCTCCGTTTGAAATCTTATATTGCTGTAGATTTGGTCACCCGTTATCATATTCAGGTTGAGGGTGTTTGTAAACCACTGTTGTGGTGCAAGAATACTGGCTCTTAGGATGTTAGACAATGCCATCGCACAGCATTGTACACCTGCAAATCCTGATGTGAATATGAGCTCGTTTCCTTGGTGCCATGAAGCACGCACAATTCTCGAAAAATCACATATTCTTGTGTAAGCACTAGTGTTATTGTTAAGTTCATCATTGATTTCATTCATAACCTCTAGTGGAGCTTTTTCTACTCTAATAATATCCTCTTCATTCATTATGACGTTTTGATCGATAGTAACGTCTTTATAGAGGGGATTGTTAGCGACCAACCAATGTAGTGCATCATAAACCTTTTGCCTAGATACTGAAAACTGTCGCGTTACATTAATATTTTCCAAAAATTCAGTAATGACAACTATTCCAGCATTATTAGTGGTTCTTGGTAACATGTTCGGAAGTTTTTCAGTAACTTAGAAAACATCCTGAGCAAACAATATGTACTGCTTGACCTCGAAAACTATGTTGCCCAAATACACCGTTTAATTTTATAATTTTGACAAATGGAATAATACGTGAAATCAGCCTTTGCTCGGCTTGAGATAATTCCGAAATCACGTCTGGAATAAAGCCTGGATCTAGATTGTTCCAATAAGATTTAGATGGTGGAATATTTTTCATTGAATTCAAATGGGTTTTGCAACGATTGCAAACAACCAAACATTTTTTTTGCTTTAATTCATTAGGCAAATATGTGTTTGCTATAGTATCTACAGGTACAATCCACTTAAAACTTTGATGTTTACAGCATCGTTTAGTACAAACTTCACATATCGCATCGCAAAACGAGTTAATTGCCTGCCTAAAGCTCGTTATACTGGCTTTACGTAACCTTCGGACCTCTTCATTTTGTTTCTGCATTTGCATCAAACGAGTCTCTCTGGCTTGTTCTGATTCTGAGGCGCGGCTTTCCGCTGCATGCTGACGCATTTGCTGCAAACGAGCCTCTCTGCCTTGCTCTGGTTCTGACGCTCGGCTTTCCGCTGTATGCTGACGCATTTGCTGCAAACGAGCCCTTTGCCTTGCTCTGGTTGTGAGGCTCGGCTTTCCGCTGCATGCTTACGCATTTGCTGCAAACGAGCCTCTCTGCCTTGCTCTGGCTCTGAGGCTCGGCTTTCTGCTGCATGCTGACGCATTTGCTTAAGCGAGTCTCTCTGCCTTCCTTCGATTGCTTAGCTCTATAACTTCTCATATAGAGCCTTCTTTTCTCCTTTATTTTCTCTAATTCGCTTAAGTGTTCTGACGATCTTTCCATTCTTTCACTGAGATTTGTTGTTTTTGTATAAACAATTCGTTAAATAAAATTAATTTATTGGCTTATAATGAAAAGATTTTAATCAAATATACTACGCACAGACTTTTTGAAAACCTATGTAAATATATTTCGCTTATAATTTTAAATTGTCACAACCGTACACTTCGACTGTTTTTTTTTCGTTTGATTGTATACCTAATATATTCCTGATATTTATTATATTTATGATGTCCCGCGGGAACCAAAAAAGTAACGGTACAAACTTGGGTTAATCCATTTCTATTGTTCTTGACTAGCACTTATAATTCAAGTGGTCGACCCGGAAAGTAGGTAAGCTCCATTTTTTCAGGTAGAGGGGTTCAAGTAAGGGGTAGGTAGAATATTTCTTTGTGTATTTAAAATTTTTATGAATTCTTATTTTATATTGAAAGAATCTATTTTTTCTTCTATGAGATTTACCAATATTGTGAAATATAAACGAATATAACTTAAATCGTATTCTCCGCCATTAGATTCGGTGACAATTTTTAAAAAGCTCACATCGACGTGACAGCCAAAGTTAAAAAAAGGAGTTTTCTACTGCAGTTGCTTCTCGGAGGCATTTTGAAAACTAGTATCTGAATTTTTTTTTACTACAAAAATTTTATTATAAGTATTAATTTTTTTATTACCTAAAAGTCACATGTTTTGCATTATTTGATATTATTTCTTCTGGTGCGCGGTTATACTTATATACATAAGTATATCTATATAAAGTATACTTTCTTTAAGGATATACATATGTATATTTCAGTATGTACATATGCTACTCAAATGTCGCCAAAACTAGTTTTATATAGATGTTGCATATTTTTGGTGAGCTGCTTAAACTTCTACGTTTCAGTACCACTTAAAAAAGTTACATACATACATACATACATACATACATACAGGCATACATACAGACATACATACATACATACATACATACATACATACATACATACGCCTTCCCACAGTGTCGCTCAAATATTCTACGTTTCAGTATCATTTAAAAAAGTTACATACATACATACAAGTGAAGCTAATAAAAGCGTATTAAAAATAAAGTACATTTTCAAAATAATTGAACACATTTTTTCAAAAAATTAATATTTAGTTTAATATTGTTAATTTGCGGAAAAATTATACAATATTGCTCATATTAAATTTGTTATTTTGATTTGTATATAAAATTTATGCTACAATTATTATAGTCCGAGAATATGAAATCTTTTTTTTCAAGAAATACATTTGTAGGAAAAAGTATATTTATCTTTTTTTTATTTTCCACATAAATTTGTTTCATCCATATAAAAATTTAAACAGCTCAAGAGCTCAAAATGCTTATGGTAACAAATGCCCACCTACAGACTTGGCAACGGTAATGGCAATATATTTGACAGTTAGTATACCATAAATTTTAGCCTGTGACATTAAATCATACCTTTTCTTAAAGAGTACAAACATAAGCTTCATTTAGAGAAATGATTGCTTAATATAGAAAAAATATTTATGATTTGTATTTATTTAGCGTCTGGAAGCTTTTTTTTTTTTATTAATAACAATAATATGCTAGCGCTCTCTCTCGAATTTATGGAAATGTCTTAATGCTATTATGTTATCTCCTCATTGAGTTGGTCATGTTGATTAATGTAGTGATATTACGATGTTGAGATTTAAAAGTTAATTCCCACACAGATAACAGAAACTGTCGGACCGTTAGAACATTTTCGATACATCTTTACAATGTAACAAATTATATTGTTAGGCAAATGTCAATGTATCCACCTCTCCCAAGCTTATTTTGCTTTAATAACAAAATTTATAATAATTGAAAATTATTTGCATCAGACTGAGAATTAACTTCCATTCTTATAGGCATCAAATACGTAAAAACCATTTTATTTTCGCTAATTTGAGGCTGGTGTCTCAATTAAGCCATAAACGAATATTTTGGTAAACTGGAGTCCACCGCTACGTTTTATACAAACTGAACACTTACATCATGGGTACAGTTTCTTTAACTTTACTATTTCAAACTATAAAAACGGTAACTCTGTACCAAATTTCGTAATTAAAAAAAATTATATACAGGAACTGTTTTAATTTTTTTTGGATAGCTTTGGAGATAGGTTCCCACCCTTCGTTTTTGCTGCCATATGATCAAATTTGACCTTTTACAAACATGACATGACATTAACCCAAATGCATAAAAGACGATGCTATAAATTTTTTTGACGCCAACACGACTATGTGCAAAACTTTTTTCCATGGTAATCGATAAACAAATTTTTGCGAAAACTTCCCATAAAGGTTATTATCGATTCGGTTTGCGCGCGAAGCTTAAATGGACCAGTTCTAGTCCAATGGTACCAATTCAATAAGTTTTGTCGTTCGATAAGAGAGAGCGTTGCTACTAGCCCATTTAATTTTTTTGTTTTGTTGGTATATTTTTCATATGAACGTACTTATGTGAAGTTTCATTTCAATCAGTCAATTCATTCTTTGTTTACAAGTCATTTAGTGCCGCCGTGTTACGATATTTTTCTTACAATGGAAAAATTGAATATTGTGCAGAGATAAAGTTCTTATTTTTCGAAGGTGTAGCACCAAAAGAAATTCACGAACAAATATTAAAAGTATATAATGATTGTTCACCTACAATTACAAAAGTAGAAAAATGGGTTGCTGAACGTGATCGTACAAGCATTGAAAGCGATCCACGTTAAGGACGTCCAAATAGCGCATCAACACCAGAAATCATGGCCAAAATATAGGATATGGCTGTGGAAGATCATCGATTGACTGAGAGAGATTTAGCAGAAGCTCTACACATCTCATTAGGTAGTGTGAGCCATATTTTAGTTGAAATTTTGGGTTTTAGAAAGCTGTGTGCACAATGGGTGCCGCATTCGCTAACAATGGAACATTTCAGCAACATTTGGAGCGTTTTAAAAAGGATGAAGTGGATTTTGTGCGTCGATTCATTACTATGGATGAGACTTGGGTCTATGTGTGAACCTGGTTGTTCGGTTTCGAAACGAGTTCGTGTCCGGAAATCTGCCAAGAAGGTTATGGCATCAGTTTTTTGGGATGCGAGAGGAATTTCGTTTGTAGATTACTTGCGAACTGGTAAAACAATTAATTCTGAATATTATTGCAACCTTTCGGACCAGTTGGATGAAAACAAGGAAAAACGTAAACTTCGGGTGCACCGAAGCTAAATACCCTTCACAAGTGCATTTCTATTAATAACTATGTGTTCAGTTTGCATGGAAGCTATATGCTATAGTAATCCGTTCTGAACAATTTTTTTGGAGACTATATTTTTACCTTAGCAGTAACCCATTCCAAATTTCGTGAAGATACCACGTCAAATGCGAAAGTTTTCTATAGAAGCCCTTGATTCTGATCGTTCGGTTTGTATGGCAGCTATATGCTATGGTAAGCCGATCTGAACAATTTATTTTGATATTACATTTATTTTTAGCTCATACCAAATTTCGTGAAGATATATCGGCAAATGAGGAAGTTTCCCATGCAAGGATTTGATTCCGATCATTTAGTTTGTATGGCAGCTATATGCTGTAGTAATCCGATCTGAACAATTTCTTCGGAGATTACGTTGTTGCCTTAGAAAATAATCTATACCAAATTTTGTGTATATATCTTGTCAAATGTGAAAGTTTTCCATACAAGAACTTGTTTCCGATCATTCAGTTGCATGACAGCTATACGCTATAGTTAACCGATATGAACAATTTCTTCAGAGATTACATTGTTGCTTTAAATAACTTGTGCCAACTTTCGTGAAAATACATTGTGAAATGTGAAAGTTTTCCATACAAGAACTTGATTCCGATCGTTCAGTTTGAATGGCAGCTATATATATATCGGCAGTTCCGACAAATGAGCAGCTTCTTGAAAATAAATAAAATGACGTTTGCAAAATTTCAAATCGATAGTTTAAAAACTGAGGGACTAGTTCGTATATATACAGACAGGCGGACAGACAGACGGACATGGCTAAATCGACTCAGCTCGACACACTGATCATTTATATATATACTTTATAGGGTCTCCGACCCTTTCTTCTGGATGTTACAAACTTCGTGACAAACTTAATATACCCAGTTCAGGGTATACAAATCGTGAAAAAGGACCCGGTTTACGGAAGAAAAAATCCTTTTGATTTGGCCCCAGCGACTTCCATTTGTTTCCAGAACACAAAAAATGTATGCGTGGCAAGCGCTTTTCATCAAATAAAGAGGTCATAACGGCTGTTGAAGCGTATTTTCCATACCTTCCGAATTCTCACTTCAGGGATGGGATCCACAGACAAGTGTATTAATGTGCAGGGAAATTATAAAAAATAATGAAGTGTATTTTGAATCTTAAAATTGTGTTTTTATTATCAAACGACAAAACTTATAGAACAACCTTGTATTAGTATTTGTTGACAGCATAATGTGGCTTTCTGAATGCTTTCTCAAAAGGTCCCAATGAATGCTTTGGATTTAATCAGTAACATGGTGCAAAATCAAATAATATCACATTTGTTTGTTGTCCATAATTTTTCGTTTATTTTAAATACTTGAACTTTTATTATGTATACACTAGAAGACCCAGCCACATGTTTTTTGGCTGAGGTTACATGTATAAATGTATGTTATTATATTAAAGTAAATTCATCCGTAGAGTAAAATAACACATTAAGATGTTATGTAAATTTAAAAAACATTTTTGGAGATCTGTATTACGCGCAAATCAACATCAAATTTTAAATTTTATTTATGTTATATTGAATTTTGTAACAAAGAGTAAATTGCAAAGTTGTTATTTCATGATTTAATACATGTATTATGAACGTCGTCCCGTGTTAGCATTGATATCTCAAAAACTGAAAGATTAGTTCGCCTAAATAAAGACAGACGGACAAACGGATATGGCTAAGCTGATTCCAATTAAAATAGGGAACCGAGTCGCGTTTTAAATCACAAATGTCCTATATGCTTTGATCTTATTTTGTATATTATTAATTTTTATATTCAGAATTTGAAGTTTTGTTGCTTGATTTGTGGTTTAGTGATTTCAATTTAAATTTTTCGATTAATTGAATTTTATGTTTGTGATAATGGTTCAGATGGGCCAAACTGAAATACCAACCTTCTCAGAGTACCAAGAGATGCAAGTACATAATTTAATCAAGATTCTATATTTTTACAATAGTAATCACTTAACTCACCCGTAAAACAAATCACCTTTTCATTCTGATCATTTTGATGTAACTCAAATATATCTCGGTTCAGGTATTACAAATAACATGTTGCAATAGCAATATTTCTTCGCGCTAATTGCAACTGCCAAACACCGATTGATCAGTTTAAAATGTATGCAAATATATATTTATATTCTTGTATTGAGAGGTTTAAACATGCCATACACCCACATTTGCAGATCAAACAGAAACCCTAAAACTATATAAAAATATGTCTAATAATACATCAAAATTTGCATAAAACCTTTTCTTTTCTATTCTCTTTTGTAGATAATGTTATTGCGATGAGAAACCTACCATGTTTGGGTGTTGGTGTCGGTAGTAATAATAGTAGCAGCGGCACCATCGGCGTCGGCAGTTTCAGTGGCGTTAGTGTCGGCGGTGGCAACGGTGGTGTCGGTGGTGTTGTCAGTGGCGGCGTTGGGATCGGTGGTGTCGGCGGAATCAGTACGGGCAAATCAGTTGTGGCTGCCGCGGCTGCTACTGCTTTGGATGCAACAACTTCCACAGAAGAGCCATCAATAATACCACACGCAACGCCGTCATATTTCGCAACAACCTACTACCACCTAGGTGATGATGAATGTACGTGTAAAAAATATTCGTTATTCGTATATATGTATATATGGAAATATATCTACATGCGTACATATATTAATTTCCTCTTTTAAATAGTCTAAACATGCACATATATAAACAAATCAAACAGCCCATCCTTCCGTTCAGGTAGTTATATAGTATACAGTGTAACCTGCAACTCCTGGACACTGACGGTTCTACAATTTTTGTCCGCTTATGAGGGGTGTCCGTTTAAAGGACGAATCAAAATTTTACTAATATACATACACTTATATCTTCGTAAAGAAATTCGATTTAATACATACATACATATTAATTAATGCTTGAGTTTTCAAAATTTTCATGGTAAAAGCTACAAATTTTTACATACTAGGTGCAAACATGCGGCTCCACTCGCATGGAATTTAGAACTGGCATCTTGCCTTGTCGATGATATCATCATCACTCATCTTAAATTATGATTGAACTTCTTCTCAACACTGCAACTATTCCGCTATTTTTTATGTTATTTGTTCTGTTTGGTTTGTTATGAATGTCTGTGCGTCGTCCGCCCCTCATCTAACGATGTAGCCGCAATGCCTTTCGATACATTTGCCAATGCTATTTTCTGTAGTGATATTTTAAATGCCTTGCTGGTTCCACATGGTGTGTCCAAAAAAACTGTATTGTTCATTAACAACAATCAGTATAATCAAAAATTACTGTACACTGGCAGTATCTACGTGATATTATTTTCTTTTTGAAGTAAGAAAATTTTAAAATTATTCTTACATAAATATTGAATACATGCTTATGGTTTGAAATATAATTTTTTATATGTAAATGAACTGTTTTGACTTTTAACATAAAAAGATAAAAAGGCCGGCTCTCTACTCTTAAGCTACCGCTTCAGCAATTTTCAACAAAATCAATTCAGCCCTTTTTGAGTTATAAATTGTGTCAACTTTCTATTATATACTTTCAAAGACATATAAATTGCAAAATGGACAGTGATTTTGCAAAAAAGGCATCCGTTAAGACCTTCTACTGGACGAAATAATACCTGTAATTTTTCATGTCTTTCCATGCTGGCGATCGGATGTTATGCGGGCTCATAACGAAATAGCGTTTCATTTATATGTATGTATGTATAAGATATAAGATAGATTCTGTTACATCTTAACATGTTTATTTCTGACTCCGATCGACTTAGTTACTCCATCCCCAATTAAAAGTTTCGAAAGAATTAAACTTAGTTTTTTATTGCTATATAAAATTAAATTCAAACTATCTTCGAATGAGTGATATGTACATACATATGTATGTGAAATTAACTCGACCAAAGATGCACTATTTAATTTATTCAGTTAATGTGGAAAACGTCAGTCAGAGAATCGTAATTTATTATATCAGAGATATGAGGCTTAGAAAAAGGTATAGACCAATTCCATTCGTATTTAGCGCATATCTTTTGAGAAAACTTGTCCATAAGGTTCGATAAAATATACCACATTTTGACCAACCTAAACGGGTTTAATACAGTGGAAAGACGGATATCATTATGTTGGATGTATTGGGGGCAGAGAAAAAGACGGGCTGAATGCATTAATTTTAACATTGCTCTGGTACACTCTAGAAAATACTCACTGACGATATATCCGGGAAAAACATTATAAGCAGAATATGGGAGTTGGGGGTAGTATTGATTCAATTTTTATCTAAGACTACATACAATTAACATGCCACAGACCAAATAAAAGCTCCTAAGATTTCATAAAGGTTCTTCACATACAATCCCCAAGTGTATTGAGTAAAGACACACAATAGTTTGAAATTCTTTATATTATGTATATGGGGGCTAAAGGAAGTATTGATCCGATTCAACTCATTTTTGCCGGACAGACATACTATTATCATGAATGAATTTTCTCTGAATTTAAATTATAATTTCTCCAATTGAATAAATTGAAACATCACTTTTTATGATACTGTATTACAAAAATTCTTATACCATCTTAACGGGTTATATGGGTTTCAGAGGTTCAATCAAAGGGTATTTTTTTACTTTTTTAATATATACAATCAAATATTTTATTTGAAAAATTGATCACATCAAAGACACATATTCAAAGTTAGTCCCTTTACGCTGAATTCAAAACCCCGAATTACATGAATAAAACTCGTTATTGGGCGGGGAAACAAAATTAAACTTTGAATTTTTGACAGCCTTTGAACAATGAAAACACATCTTTTGGTAAAATTTATATATGTACATTAATGATTATTGTTCAAAGGCTGTCAAAAATTCAAATTTTAATTTTTTCTGATCAAATTGAAAGGTGAATTTTGCCCCTTTCATCTCCTTCGAAGTAATCCCCTACCGCTGTAATACACTTATGCCAACGAATTTTCCAGTCATCATAGCACTTCGTCGTGATGGCTATCAGAGCCTTTTTTGATTCAACTTTTATAAACTCAATTGAGACAAAACGGTGTCCTCGGAGTGGTCTTGTGAATTTGCTGAATAACCAGAAGTTACACGAAGGTAAATCAGGCGAATGCGGTGGTTGCGGCACGATATTATTTTAAAATGTGGGGAGATGATCACGAATAACCAACGCAGTATGAGATGGTGCATTATCGCACTTCTTTGTTCAATAAATTCAGACATAGTAAAATCGAAGAAATCACAAAACGCCGCTTATCTCAAATACTAATAAATATTTTAACGTGAAATTTAGCATACATGTCACTAACAGTGCTACCAACGTAAAGAAAAAAAAATTACCCATTCGAAAAACATGCGAAGTATAGTATAAATCAAAAATTCACTTTTCAGTTTGATCACAGAAGTATATATACATACATATATATAAATAGGAGTATATATATACTATATATTTATATATACATATATATACTTCTTCTAATAACGAATATAATGAATCGGTCAATTTTGTCAAGCTCAATATTGAAAATTGCGAAGGAACCGGTTGACATTTTTGTCATGTAAAAAAATTAACATTTGCATAATGTTGGCACATAAAGAGGTATCATTTTCATTGAGAAAACAAAATGCATAAGTGCGGATTCACATATAGAGACTTTTATTTTCCAAACTCGTAATTGCGTTCACACTGGCGACACGAGTAAGGTAACTCGAGTCGGTCAATTGTCTGCATTCCCTTGCAAACATTGCAATTTAGCTAATTTTTATCCTTATATACCTTTTTCTAAAATATTTCTATTTTATTATGCATATTTTGTATATATATTTGCATATTGCATTTATTAAATAGTATATGATAGAATTCAAAGTTCCGTGATCCGATATGATCAATTTATTCGGATATTGTATAATAGCAATAATCTTTTCCAAATTTCGTAAAGGTATACTATCAAAAAAAAAAATTTATGCTATTTTTAGAGTTAAGAGGTGCTTTATTGATCAGTTTATAGCGCAACTATATCCTACATCCGATAATGTGTTCAGAATCATACAAGGTGCTTTCCAAAGTAAACAGGACTTAAAAAAATAGAACAAATGGTTTTTTCGGCAAAATCAATTTATTTTCTTCAAAATAGTCTCTTTCTGCTTCAATACAGTTTTTTGCACGGTCCAAAAGCACGTCGAACGAGTGTTTTAGCTAGTTGACCGGTATGGCGGCCAGTATGCCGGTGCAAGCCTTTTGAATGGCCTCTATGGTTAATGGTTAAAATGTGATTTTTGGTCAAATAATCGGTCAAAAGCGTCGATCGATGAGACTGCGCATTATCGTGCAACAAACGCCAACTTTCATCTTCGCGATATTCGGGCCGAACACGTCGAATACGGCGCACCAAACGCTTCAAAACTCCAAGGTAAAACACCGCATTAACGTTTTGGTCGGGTGGAACAAATTCTTTGTGTACAATACCCTTGGAATCAGCTTTGTCTTCACTTTTGACTTCTCCATGCGCGATTTTTTGGGTTTCGGCTCGTCCGGTCAGCACTCTTCCATTCAGCACTCTAGCGTTTGTTTCAGGATCATGTTGGAAACACCACGTTTCGTCACCAGTCACACTATTGTAAGGGAAGTTTTTTTCTTTTTTGACCTCTTTAATGATGTCCTTCCCATGTTGGATTCTGAGCAATTTTTGGTCGTCAGTCAATTTGTGCTGAACAAACCGCGCACACACCTTTCGTAAGACCAAATGTTTGGTCAAAATGCGATAAATCGATGTTTTGAAGATGTTTAATTCCATTTCCATGAATTTCAATGATGATTTAAGCTGATTTTTGATGAATTCACGCACAGTTACGATGAAATTTCCGGTGATCATGGATTTTGATTGGCCCACATGTTGATCGTCATCTATGTCCTTACGACCACTTTGAAAACGTTGAAACCACTCGCGCACTCTGCTACGAGATAGGCAATCATCACCATAAACTTGCTTCATCAATTGAAACGTTTCGGTAAAAGTTTTACAAACTTTAAAACAAAATTTAATGTTGGCCCTTTGTTCGAAGCTTATTTTCATACCAAATATACCGACACTTTAAACGCAATAACTTCACTTCCAATGAATGATGAAATGTCATGAAATTCTCACTGGTAAATCGATATAAGCCGTGTTTTATTTGACCATCTTAAGCTAATAGGTAAATCATGGACAAATTAAACCCTCGGAACGGAAAAAAAGCGAAGAACTGGCAATGCCTTTAGTTCAATTTACAAGCTATGATGGCTTATGACAAGCCAACATAATTATGTTGGCTAAGTCTTCCATACAAAATAAGCTAATAGCTTAATTTGCTGGTCAAATAAAACACGCCTAAAGATAACTGATTCTAACGCACCAGTCGACATACAGATGGCGGCCCCAGGAGGCGCTAGATTCAAAAAGGCTTGTTTTTTACTTTGGAAAGCACTTTGTAGTGCTGCCTTGGTTAATAATCTACGCAAAATTTCATGAGTATACTTTGCCAAAGAAAAAATGCACTTGAGTTTTATCAGCGATTCCGACAAATGAGCAGCTTTTTGGGGAAAAAGGATATGTGCAAACTTTTAGATCGATATCTGAAAAGCGGATAAACTAGTGTTCGTATATACAGACGGACACACGTTTTCTTCGTGGTGTTAAAAACTTCGTGGCAAACTTAATGGTTTCCAACAATGTTTTTGTCTAAGCATAACGCGATGCATTATAAATTAGTAACAATTTTCATATTTGAATATCCTTTATAGAATCAGAAACGTTCCCAAACTAAAAAATGCACTACAGTTGGGAAAATGTGTCTAAAGATAGGTACATATGTATATGATATCGGATCAAGGTCGTTTAAATTTTTATAGGGTATGTTTCTTGGGATATTTACATTAGAAATATGGAAACAAATCGATTCTTAAAACCGCGAAGGTAGACAATCACCATTAAGAAAGGCACGTAAGTATCTATTAGCAAAAGCCTGTACATCATATACTATGTACATACTTACTTATGTGCGTATATATAATACTTACTTCGTTGATGACTAAAGGTGCAACAGGAGTTAGTTCAGTAATTTTTACAGTTTACTCTTAAAGGCAACGGAATTAAACCTCAACATATTGTCTGTGAGTCGGACACAAAGACACTCAGTAACTTTCTATAATAGTTTGATAGCAGTCTTGAATTATGAATGCTACGCCGCACAGTGGTGCCGCTTCATACAAGCAGCGGCAAAAAATAGAAGGAATTGAGGTAGGGCTTTGAAATTTGGCACACATCTCTGATATTGCCAAATTAGATGAAAAAAAAAATTTTGTTAAAATCCGCCCACAACCACGCCCACCACCCATATAACACAAAAATCAAAAATCACCCTACAGTAACAAAATTTTCTACAGTGTAATATTTTGTAAATATAAGCTTGTCCAGAAAAAATAAATCAAATCCGCCCACAATTACGCCCATCTCTCATATAATATAATCACAAAAGTTGCAATATTTTCGCTGTTATCACAGCTAGACTGTTAAAAATTGTCAAACGGATTTGAATAAATAAAAATTATTATTTCTCTAAAAATGAAACAAGTCCGCCCACAACTACGCCCACCTCCCATATAACAATACCAATAAATATTCAAAAATGATCATATATTATTAATTATTTATTTAACAAGTAGTTTTTTAACATCATCGTCCAATTCAAAAGTTTTATTTTTGGGATTTGTTCTGAATCCATTAATAAAAGGATCCGATGAAGCTAAAAGCAAGTGCATTACATTTTGTTTTGTAGAAATTCTGTCGCATTTTCTAGAATGATTGAGCCTATATTTCTTGTAATCTTAATTGCGAGCTTCTTGAGCCTCCTCTGATAGCATGCCCAATGGTAAAATAGAGGATGAAACAATTTTACTTCCATGCATTAAAACTTTATGTACCGTCATTGGCATATAGTAAAATCGCAGTTTTCATGCAATAAATTTAAAATTTTTGAGGATCTATTGCTGCTTGACAATTGATTGTATTTAATATTATTTTAAATCTATGTATCAGGTTTTCGTCAACGCCAACAATATCGGCAGTTTTAGCAGGAATCTCAAAAAATCTTCGTGAGGTATTGCCATCATTTGTCGTACCCAGTCCCTGATTCACTACATCAACATTTATTCCCAAGGATGACTTCAAATCTACTTGAATACGTTCTTCTTCATCTGCCTTCAGTTTTTTGGTACGATCGTCAGTTCTCCATTTGCGAAAATTTTTTTTGTAAACAATATGCATTAGTTCAAATAATATAATGCATCTAAACTAGTATTTTGTTGTTGTTGTATAACGAGAGACAACTCCAAAAACTAACAACAAAGCAACAAACCGAACAATCAAAAAAACAAACAAAACAACGAAGCAGGCAAAAAACAAAGCAGCGAAGCAGGCAAAAAAAACAAAGCAACGAATCAAGCAAACAAACAACGCAGTTGCAGTTGCCGTAGATTAAAATGCTAATTACTCGCTAATTGCAGCTGATTTTTTTCTATCGATTAAGGAGATTTTAAAGTTTATTTTGTGTAAGTGGCTAACCTGCGCGCTCCTGCGCACAAAAGATACATATATTCTGTTGAAGTTGTGAAATATATGATTTTTTTGGACCATGAAAAAACATCATATTAAAAAAAATCTTGAAAAAGGAAGCATACATTTGATGATGTAAATCACATCTATAACATTGGTTTTAATAAATAAAAACTTTACAATTGATATTTTATCGTTAACTTTTGAGTTTTAACCTTTGCAATATTCATCACATTTTTCTGAGTAACTTTGCGTTGATACTTTGTTGGACTTTGAAGCTCTCCCAACAAAAAACCATTGAATATATCAAGCCCAAGTATTCGGATAATGTTATTTGATTAGTTCTTAGCTTAAATTGAAAAGATGGTACAAATTTGGAATGATAAAAAAAATCCTTTTTTTCCGCTCTGGCACCAGTGTGCGCCGGACTGTTAATCCTGGCAACAATATGAATACAGATATACCATACGTTATGAATCTATCCTTGTAGTTTTTTTGCATAAATGGGATGTATGTATGTATGCAATGTTCCCCGTTGTATTATTGGGATCTATTGTTTTTGATTATAGGTAGAGCTAACATAATGACCAACATATGCACTCACACAGCTACCTCAGTAGCGCCATACAAACACGTCTCTACAGTTATGCCATAAACATATGCATCTAAATACTTATAACAGCATCTGCAGTTCGTGTAAATGCAAATGCCAATAATTATGTGAATGTTTGCATAAATAAATAAACATATGTACTTATGTATTCTGCCTGTTTATTTTTGTAATAACGTCATTGCCTTTTCAACAATTGTTCTTAAGTATGTATGAATACCCTTGTTATTATTGAAGGTATTGTCACTTTAGCTCTCAAATTCCGCAATTGTGCATGCGCCTGTGGCAATGTAAATGCATGTACAAGAATGTGTAAATATGTCAAGAGGCATATGATATGTATATTTATTTTTGTTTTTAATTTTAAAATAAAAAAAAATTAAGTCCAAAGTTTTGTGGAACGAGTATATCTGCACACAATTGGTACACTAGGAACAATGAGTCTGAATATTTTTGCTAATTGAAATTTTTACTGACACACTTTGATTCGTGTGTGTATATAATGATAATTAATAAATTTAAAGACATATTTTAATGTATACAAATATATGTATTACGTTTTCAAATTTGAGAAATTTTATCATTTTATATATTATAGTTAGATGCATAAGAATAAGAAAAAACGTTAACGTCCGTAGCACCGAAGTTATAATACCCTCCAAAAATACAAAAGATTCCAGATAAGAACTTTTGATGGTTCATTTTGTATAGCAGCTACATGTGTATATACTTTAGTGATCCGCTTTAAATAATTTCACCAGAAATTGTACCTGTCCATAAAATAAAAAAATTTCCTTACAAGGACACGATTTTGATCGTTCATTTTATATGACAGCTACATATATTATATAGTAGTGCGATATTGGCGGGTCCAACAAATGTAGCAGTTATATTCATTGACATTTTTCCGTTTCCCAAATGATCATTCTGATGATGAAATCTGAGAAAAAAAGGAGTTACTCACTCATACTACTTAGTCCTGTTATAAGATCTGTTACAAGTTCAGATCGTTATAAAAATGAAACTAAAATACATTTTTAATAAAATAAATTTTATTTTATAATACATACATATATTTAATGAACGATGCACAACAACTTTTTTTTCGAAATAGTCACCTTTTGCTTTCATACAAGCCCTAAAACGATTCGGCCATTGATCGATAGCAGCAAGCACAGTTTCTATTGGTATTGACAAATTTTTGTGGGGTATTTGACAGGCCATTTTGTCCAACTCTGATTACAAATTGTAGTCCAGAACTTCCAGTGAACATAATTTCATATAACGTTTTAGCGTCCTTTGAAGTGTTTGCGATGATTCTGCCGTTTTGTTTATTAATAACTTATACAACAGTGAAATTTTTTTCAATATAATTTCATGGAATTAACCGCATGGCATTGAAAAAGCCGCTTTTATCTATTGAAACTAATATGCTTTATGCGCGTTGTTAGAAGATGACCAGCTGACCGTAGGCTTTCATATGGAGATCATCATAAATAAGTCTTGATATTTACACCTTGATATCATTTTCTGCTTTATAGGAGGATTTCAGCGAATACGTTTCGAATAGATTTACTCTCTCTATCATCAACCTGTATACGTTTGTGAAAAACGATCAATACTACGAAGAAAAACCGTCCTCGAAATATTTAGTTTTTTAGAAAGCTCATAAATTTCACTTGTGCTTTTGCAATTATTGAAATTCGATTTTCTTAGCTCCCCATGCCATTGTAAATGACCGGAAGCAAAAACTGAGCTCAATATTATATAGGAGTAGACACTGCACAAAAATGATATAAAAAATAACGGCATTTTTTTTGCGAATTTATCCTTGCTGTATGATTGTATACTTTACCATTTAAACTTGCGGCCAATAAAAAATAACCACCAAATATAATTGAAATAAGATCGCATGAGCAATTTGTGTATAAAGTTGGAATATTAGGTTGTCAAAAAAGTCTTGCGGTATTTTCGCTAGTTGGCGCTGAAAGCGCGTAGTTCTAGTTTTATTCGTCGCATCAGGTCATGCTATACTTTTTTTGGAAAGCTCATTTCACGCGCTAACACGTGTTTGATTGATTGACGTTTCTTTTAAGTCGTTCGTGAGTTATAGCGTCGCAAACATGGAGTAAAATAAAGAGAGAATACGGCATATTTTACAGTACTACTACGATAAAGGCAAAAATGCATCTCAAGCCGCCAATAAAAAAAAATTTGTGCAGTTTATGGACTCGATACAGTTTCCATTTCCACCGCACAACGATGGTTTCAACGTTTTCGTTCTGGTGTAGAGGTGGTCGAAGATGCGCCACGCACCGGAAGGCTTGTCGTAGAAAATTGCGATAAAATCGCTGAATTGGTCGAAAGAGGCCGACATAGTAGCAGCCGTAGCATCGGTCCCAGCTCTTGGGCATGAGTCATCAAAAACTCATTTAAATTTCAAAAAAAAAAATTCAATAAAAATACCGCAAGACTTTTTTGACAACCCATTATTAAGACCATTTTCATTTGTTTGTCCACATAAGTAGTCATACATAGCAAATGAGTTATAGTACGCAACAACTTTTTTCGAAATCGGTTTTTATAAAGAAAACCCAATTAAATAGAAGACTTCAAAAAATGTACATCCCATGATATTCATGATAAATTAAAAGAAAGCAATGTGATTAATAAGCAAGTAATTTAAATCAACCAAAGCATTTCCACCTGTAACGTTAGAAAAATAGGTTTCACAATAGTTGTCGAGTCCTTCCTCTTTTAGCCTGAATAACTGCCATAATTCTTGAAGGTGTGAAACTCATTTCCTTATAACGGGAACTTGCTTGAACTTGAACGGGGAGCTTGCTTTTCAATTGCAAAGAGTTAACCACCGTCGCATATTCTTGTGCATTCTTTATTCCTTCAACAAGGTGCAGTGCTCCTAAAACTTAGTACGAAAAACTGTATTAAATAACTTGTCTTCGAGAAAACTTAATTTTCTTTACTGTACAATTATCCTGGAGCCTCTTGCTACATGAATGGCGCACATAAAGCAAATTTTGTGAGGTTACCAAAATACTAAACTATACTACTATAACTGAGCAACCCAATTTCAAGTAATTTATTTCACATTACTTACCAGAACTAGTAGAAAATTTAGAGTTATGTAAATACATACATATGTAGCTGAAGATAGTTGATAGTGGTGGTGTAATGCTGGTAATGTTAGAATTGAGCGAACTCATTTTATTTATTTATTTTTATTTATTCCCACTTACACGTTTATTAAATGTACATATGTACATACTTATATGAATTGGTGGTTTTTTATACATTAAAAACTCATTTTTAAAATAGTTTGTAATTCCGCTTTTGATACAACTTTTTTGGAGTCAGCAAGTAGAGAGTGTATAAAATCTATTTATTTTTAATTCATTTATTTATTTACCTATATTTGGAATCAATTATTGGCATACATAACAGACACTTTAAAAATCATGAGCGCCCGGTATGAATCTGTTCTTAAAGTACTTTTTCTCAATTTTTTATTTTCGGTAATCGCTGATTGATAATTTGTCAAAAATCTTAATCTTCAAATAACGCTTGGGTTAAAAGCCAAGCCCAAGATATTGGTTGTAGGTTAAAGGCGCAGGTATGACGGAGGTTTTTTTTACATGTTAGGGAAGAAATCAATAACGTCAAAAGTACTAGAAAAGAAAAAACAGAAACAAGCAACGACAGCTGTGACAGCTGTCATCATTGATAAACTCCTCAACTCACAATGTTGAGTGCACGAACATATCCTATGTTAAGGCAAATCATATATGTATAAGTAAATCCAGTTCAACGTATTAACACAGGCGAAAGATTTTATTTCACAGAAAGACCAATTGGTTTTGTAATCTTAAATTGCAAAAGTTACCTGCGCCTTTGTGGCAAGTGGTGAAGGGACATACGCATTGTCGGTCTATCAATACAACACTTATTTGTTTACTTTTTGGATCACTCTTGTCATTGTGTTTACGTCACCTCTTCCCAAAGTCAGCGTTACAATTTTGCATACATATGTAAGTATGTATTGGGCATGCTACGTTGATACTTAGTTCGGCAGACGATTTCTTATAAAAGTATTTTATAATTTTTATGACGAAAGAATTAGTTGATTTATATGTACATACTATATACTATGTATATAGCACACACATGCATGCATCACACTTTTGCCTCGCTTACAAAGCCTATTACCGAAAACTAATAAAGTGCTATAACTTAGCTCTCATTAAAGCACAAAACTATGATTTGGTACAAGGAATCATAGCATCTTAATGAAACATATGTATTTCCTTCATACTAACCCTAGTTCCCACATAGATGATATCATTTTTCAAACATGCTGAACCAAAAATGAATAAAATCGGGTCAGTTTTACCTTAGCCCTACACCTAATATAAAAATTTCCAATATCCGGTTGGCTTATATATAGATCAAAATGTGATATATCTTATCGAATGAAATGAACGTATTTATTTATTTATTTATTAGGAGAAATATACAAAGTAGTATTAAACCTAATTTAAAAAAAAAGAGTACGAGCTATTAAAGTTATCGACTCTGAACAAACAAATATCTTAGGTTACCAGCTAAGTATAAAGTTATATTTTATTTTGTAGGTAACAATCAGTCATAAAATTATAAATGCTTATAATATTTGCAAACGAAGGAAATTTTAACAATTATTGATAATTTGGAAAAAAGTTGTGCTTATGCCTAATACTCGCTAAAGCCGAACATTCGTTAAAGATGTGATGAAGTGATAGCGTGCTTGCGCAGAGAGGCAAGATGGTTTTGCTTTGCCAGTAAGAAGGTGCTGATGTGTGAGTTGAGTGTGGCCAATCCTTAGACGTATGAAGATGGTAGCTTGTAGGCGAGATATATCCCTAGGATATACGACTTTTGTCCTTGTGGGATTGAAGGTAGAGTACCGATGGTCGTTTCTGTCGTATGGCTCATATTGTAGGGATTCAAAAAACGGAGCTGCGTGGTCTGCATGGTCATTTCCCATAGTACCAACATGTCCTGGTACCCAGAGTAGTGCAAGTTTATGACTGTATTTAACGCACAGGTCACGAATATTCGAGATAAGAGAGGCAGTGTTGTGAATGTTACAAACAGCAGATAGACAAGAAAAGCTGTCCGAGCAAATAACAAATTTGGCTTTGCTATGTATCGCATGTTCTAGTGCTTTGAAAACGGCAAAAGCCTCGGCTGTAAATATCGACGAGGAACAAGGAAGAATCCCGCTTGTAATAACTTCTCCATTTGGTTTGGTGAGAGCAAAAGCTGTGTTTATCGCTTTGGACCCGTCTGTGTAAATTGCAGTCCAATTGTTTTCTTCATATGTTTTCATTAACTCTCAGAAGAGTTTCTGAAATACTATATTACTGGTGTTACTCTTTTTGAAGGTGTGCAGGAACATGTTAATAGTTTCTTTTTTTAACAACCACTCCGGCTGTTGGTTGACCCTCTTGTACTTTGGGGGCGGATATATGTTTCTTTTCCGTATTTGATACAACGGCGTAAAGTGGATTTTAGCCTGAAGTTCCGTTTGTGTCGTGACGCGTAAATTACGGTTTTATGTAAGCTGGCATTTGGAGAGTAAATCAGTTTTGGAATTAGTTGCATCGTTCGTTCGTATACCCTTTCCTTTATTGTTGGTAGGCCACATTCCGCCAAGATACACTTAATAGGTGATGTAGGGAAAGCGTTTATACTCCGACGGCTCGCTGCATGATAAGGCGGTTCCAAAAGTTTCAAATTAGAGTTTGCGCACCATCCAAAAATAGGTAAACCTTAGTCGATTTTAGCGAGTATTAAAGCTCTTGTAGCGAGTCCGTATTAAAGATCGTATTAAAGATATTAAAAGATTGTTTACTAGTTAAATATTTTATTATGTGTAGTCTGTTTGTTAAGTTATTTCTTAGGTTAAGACATTGATACCGAAAATTAAATCTTTTATCAAAATATACTCCTAAAATATTTAAATTGCTTACGGATTCTTTTACAATATTTTCAAAAACTAACAGTGGATATATACATTTTGTCTTTTTACAAATATGTAGTAATTTACATTTCGGAATGGAAATTGGTGCACCAGATTTCATGCCCCATTTCTTAAACTCTGTTAGTATTTTCTTAAAAAAATTGTTAGCAGTTTGGGGAACTTTATATTGCAATAAATAATAGCGTCGTCCGCGTACATAGTGAGTTTAATGCCTTTAGTTTTAAGGCATATTTCAGTTAATTTATCAAAAGCTATAATAAAAAGCATCACCGATAGTGGCGAGCCTTGCGGTATACCATTTTTGAGAGGATGCAAACTAGATAGAACTTTGTTTATGCGAACCTGAAATTTTCTTAGGATCATAAAAGCTTTTACTATTGTAAAAACTTTTGGACCTGTCTTCCAAGCTGCTAATTGGCTTAGCACTGCAAGAATTCCTACGCGATCAAAAGCTCTCTCGAAACCAATGACCAAGATAGTCGCATGGTTTTTGGTGGAGAGAGTGTCAGATACACAGTGTTGGAGTTGAATAAGTGAATCCATTGTACTGTGCTGATGTTTGAAAGCCGTTTGGTTGTGATTTATAAAATTATTTTCTGTAGCAAACCATGAAAGTCGCCTAGCAATAATTTTTTCGAAAATTTTACTTAAGCAGGATAGCAAGGAAATTGGTCTGTAAGAAGTAGTTAGGTTCGATAATTTATTTCGTTTAGTAATTGGGATAATGGTGGCTATCCGCCAGTTTTGTGAGTAGAATCCTTTGTGGAAAATTGTGTTATACAGGCAGAGAGTTTTTCTTTAGCAGCTGTAGGTAAGTTTGAAAGCGTCGGGTAGGATACCCTATCAATGCCTGGTGTTTTGCCTTTAGCAATTTTTTGCAGACTCTAGTTCGCGGAAAGTAATATCGCACTCTAAGCTTCTTGCTGATGCGGAGAGATTCGTTGGTGTATAGGTGGCAGATATCCAATGTTGTTTATCTGCGATATATTCTGCAGAAAAATTACTATCTTGCGAATATTTAGACCAAATATTGGCGAAGGTTGCCGCAATATCTGCGGAACTCGTCAGTATACTTTGATTTATATTAATAAAATTAATACGGTTGTGAGGGATTCCAGTCAAACGTTTAATGTCTGACCATACCTTTTTGATAGTTGACGCAGGAGATATTTTGGCAGTGAATACTTCAAAACTTTTCCTTTTAGCCGTCTTTACAGCTCTTTTAAAGAGGGCGTTTGCTTTTTTATAATTATTCTGATTATATTCAGACATTGTTATCTTGAAAGTATTCCAGTATTATTTTTTTTTGTCACGCATATGACCAAGATCTTTGTTCCACCAGATCGGAAAAACTTTTGAAGACTTGCGTTTGGTTTGAGGGATCGACTTATTTGACGCAGAACGAATCAGTTTTGTGAATGCAGATGTGGCTTTTTTGATGTTGTCGATTGGAGTGGTGGGTAAACTTTTTAAAATTTCTCTTTGAAATAAATCGTGGTGTTGGTAGTGGAAGTTCGTTTGAAGTGAGATCGATATAGGAAAGTGGTCACTCCCTCTGAGAATAGAGGAAGCTTCCCAATTGATTCTGGGGGAGAGCTGGGGAGAGGATAGGGAAAGGTCGACGCTCGTTAGGGAAGAGTGGGAAGAAAAATGTGTGGGGGCGCTATTGTTAAGAAGAATTAGGTTGCTGTTCAATAAGAAATTCTCTATGATTGCACCCCTTGTGTTTGATTTTCGGGAACCCCAAAGTGTATTCCACACGTTGAAGACCCCAGTCCATAAAACCGGTGGGGGTAGTTGGGAAAGTAAATCTTTCAAATCAGTTTCGTTAAAAATTTGCTGGGGTAGTATATACGTATTAATGACAGTAAAGCTAAAATTTAAGTTGCTTTTAAGAACTATTGTTAATAGTGTGGAATTTAAATCGATAATTTCATGTGGTATATTTTTTATTAAAATGCAAACGCCTGGCTTATTGCTTTGGATGTTATGTAAATTCGAAAAATAACCGCTGTATTGCCTAGGACAGGAAATGTTGTTACTGGGAGTAACTGAGATATGTGTTTCTTGAATACAAATAACGTCTGGGTGTTGTTCTTTTATGAGTAATAAGAGTTCATCATAATTGTTGTTGTACCCGTTTATGTTCCACTGGATGATTTTAAGCGTCATTAATAAGACAATATTTTGTTTATCTGTATATAGTATGTTCAGATGTCGTTTGTATTAAATTTCATCTTCGGATGTAATTAATTCTTGAGTGTTGGAAAGTACTGGAGAAAGGGATGGAAGAGGTTCGAAAGGTAGGGATTGAAATTGAGAAGGCGGAGAGAATGATGGGTTTGTTTGGTATGGTGAAGTCATTTGAGTAGATGGCTTGTATTGAGAAAGAGGTGGGCTATTATTAGTGGTGAGATCATTACAGGCAGAGAGTCTTGGTGGACTATCAGAGTTTATGGAGCGGTGAGAGAGGTTAGTTCCGTTTGTCCGTAGGGTCGTTGAAATGTTCCTTTCTAATGCTTTGATCTTTGAGTGTTGCTGGGAGAACTAATGTTGTTAGCGTTTATGGCGGTGAATGAGTCAACGTTAGTGTTGGTTGTTTCGATATTTTCGTTGGAATTGGACGCTATTGAAGCATATGTGTTATTGGATAGAAAAGCTGGTGTTGTTTGTTTCTTATGAATTTTTACTGCTTCGCGCATTGAACATTTTTTTATTGTTTCAATTTTTATTATCTCTTTTGCTTGTAAGAATTTGTACAGTCTTTGGAGGATGATGAGTGTTGTTGGAAGCAGTTGATGGAAAAAATGCGATCGCAATCAGATGGGGCATGGGGGGGAGTGAACAATTAACACAAAGAGGGGGGCGATTACAGCGCTAAGAAGTTGGCAATTTTTGCAGCGCATTGGCGAAGGAATATATTGCCGTACCAAAAGTTTACACCAGGCAACGTCAATTTTATTTGGCAACTTGTAGATGTTGAAGGTTAGTAAAAAACCCCCGAGGGGTGCGGCTTTCCTTTAATAAACTTATTAAATTTAAATACTGACACGACGCCTTGAGAGCTGAGCTCGTTTACTATCTCCTCCTCTGAAACGTTGTTTAGAAATGGAGCAAATATCGTTCCTTTTACTTGGTTGAAAGACTCGTGTAGAGTGGTTGATATTGAACATATGTTGGGCAGTTCTTTTAATTTCAGGAATTTTTTTGCAATATCGTTATTCTTGACAAGCAGAAGTAGTTTACCATCACGAAGGGTAGATATGGAGTGAACGTATTCACTAATTTGCTTAATGACACGATAAATGGAAAAGCAAGAATAGTAGAAAAGGGGTTTGGCCGCGTCAGTAGCTTCCATCACTACGAATTTGGGGTCGTTAACTTTTATATCTGGGAGTTCTGGAAAATCCATAACCGAAACACTTTTACCAGTTTTACTTTTTTTTTACCAGGTTCTGTATCGAATACGGCGAAACGATTCGCCTCGATAATTTGAGGCCCAGGGGCCATTTTGCACGAGAAGCACTGATGTGCACTTTTTAATAAGATACTGCGCGCGAACAGTGAAAGAAAAAAGTAAGAAAGAACGAATTAAACGTGTATAGAACGGTTATACTACAGTTTAATGCCGAAAATGTTCAGCTTTTAAAAATCGATTTCCCATTCATTGTCAAACGTACTGCAGCCTCGCTGGGTATACTGCTTTGTGATTGGTGCTCGCATGAAGTCTGATCAATGATAACTGAACGATGTTTTGTTCACAAATGAAAGCAGAATTGTTCGGTTCTCTCGCGTGCTCAAGGGGTGGGCATAACTGTTTGACATGATCCACGTATGTACATGTATGTACTTATGTATGTTGTCATTAATATTTTCGATTTTGTTGCTTCCTGAAAAAAATTGTTTCATGTTATTAGTTGAGTCCCAATTTAAATATGTACATATCATATGTATAGTATGTACAAACGTAAAATAAGCTCACCGTGCGGTTCTGTACCGTGATACGCTCACAAGTCTCTAAAGTTGAGATTTTAAATTAGAGACAATTTTTGTTACTTGAGAGGATTTTGCAATTCTGTAAGCGACAGTCACAAAATTCTCTCAATTGAAAACGAACAGGTCTAACCAGTTATTACATTTCATTATTTAGATATGTATTTACACTTGAATGAAAATAAATATGTATGTCGATAACAAATATTAAATTTTCTATAACATAGTCAAAATGCATAACTACCAATAAAACTAGAAATATATGTTGACTTTTTTTCTGAATATTTACGATATTTATGTGAAATTGATTTATTTTCAACTTTTTAGTGTTTGAGTTGCTTACAAAACATAAAAAAACGACAATCGATTAATATCTAAGATGATCTCTATTCAGTATATTCAAAATGTCGAACAAGAGTTATTTTTAATTTTGTGACCAACTGAATGGACAAAATTCACGCCCATTTCCCATATAAAAGTTATGTTGAACACCATGCGCAATAACTCACTATACATACATACATATGTACGTACATCGGAAGCATTAAATTTCATCTTCAAAATGGTACGGCTTCAGTGGAATCGATATGAAAATTGATCAATGGAACGGCGCCCTTTACTTTTAAATGAGGAATATTCCGACCTATTTTAATCACATTCGAACTACAACCACCCCTACTTTGCAAATAACACAATTTTATATTTCATCTGATTGTTTCAATTGACAGTGTACAAAGAAAGCACGGTAAAGATATCTGGATACAACTTTGTCCACAAGGTATGACATCTCACGTCGAAATCGGACCATAACTTAATCAAGACCCCTAGATACCAAATAGGTGAACCAAAGTTTTTTTGTATATCCACAGTATATAATTTAGCGCCTTTGGGCTGAGTTTAAATCACATATCTATATATCTTTCTTTTAATAAGTTTCGGAAACGTTGATATATTACGTATCATCTACAATCTAAATAAGTAAATGTATACCTCGAAACGTTTTGGTTAAATGTTAATTCAAATAAAGATGGTTTTAACAAAAAAAATGCTGAGCTTTGCAATTTAGTTTTCAACCTAATGTTTCACATACGATAACGCGACGGTATTTTTAGAAAAATTTAGTGATTTCGGAACCAATCGTGTTCTCACTTTTATTAGGCCCAAATGATCTTTCAAACTGATTTTCACTGATTCTTCCGATATTCCAACGAAACGAGTAAGATCTCTGACTGTTAATCGTCAAGCACCAATTATTTTATGTTATTGACGTGTTGATCATCAGTTGATGTCGATGGCCGTCCTAACGTGGTTCGTCATCAAGGCATTCTCGACCATCTTTGAATAATTATACCAATCATAAACACTTGTTAGCGATAAACAATTATCACCGAAGGCCTTTTCCAACATTCCGCACGTTTCGGCACCAGAAATTTGATTCCGCACATAAAATTTAACGGAATTTCTTTGTTGAATAATTTCACTCATCGCAAAAATCGACGAATTCACTTTATGTACTTCAGTAAGACAAGCGTATATAAACGCTAATGATTATTTGACATTTGACACAGACGTCACTGACAGTCATACCAATATAGAAAAAAAATATTTCTACGAAAGGTGGCGAAATATCAATTAAAAAATCTTACAATTTTTTGCCCACAGTGCATATACCTGCTTGTATAGTATATACTTATACTATTAGGGGCATTCAGACCAGCTTTTAGACCGGGAGCTGAGTAGAGTTGAGTGTGCAAAATATGATGACCGCATTCTATAAATAGTTTTGAACATAGAAAAGCTTGCAGAGTAAGATTCTGAATGTTGCCGGGAGACTTATTGGTCCAATTTTTTTTTACTCCATCCCCGATATATTGGACGGAACAAATGCTTTACAATTTTAATTGTTGTTTTATTGAAAATATTCAATTGTTTTTTTATGATTAAAGATACTTATATCTACTCAATTGGAATAAAAAAACAAAAAAAAAATAAAAATAAAAGAAGAATTTTTGGAAAAAGAAATTTATTACGAAATATCAAATTTTTACATAAATTAAAAAAAAAAAAGTGAATTAACAATCTTTTTGGTTTTCACAGTCATTATTAATGCATTTGCATAATAAAATACAGCAAAGTTGTGATTTTTTGCAAGAACAAGCCTGTGTTTGACATTCCGATGTGCATTTATGTACAAGGCTGAATCAACAATTCGGGAAATGGTGGTTTCGTCAGTTGCCGTGGGTACAATTTATCATATCTTTTTTCATAGCCTAATAAGGTGTAATCAATAGGCTCTAGTAATGTTTGGTCAGCATTTATCCATACATACTTATGTTTATGCTGAAGCTCTTAAATGCAAATGTAGATCATCTGATGTACAAATTACTCTCGATAAAGTTATTCCGAAGCCGATATTTTGGGAAATTAATTTATACCGAAGTTGATCAGCAGTTAATTTTTTTGTGAGAAAAGATAGGTGCAAATAGTTTATACTTCTGTTAACTGTTCGACACTTAGGTATGGATTCCCTAAATGCCTTAGTGCTTTTTGTACAAAATCTGACGATGCAGCTTTTAGACCTTTTTTTTAAGTTAATCTGCTAGTCGAATCGCAACCAGTTAGAGAGTGTAATGCTGACAAATGTTTTCGCCAAGGGATTCAGCAGCCAAATGACATAGTGAAATGAATTTATTCTTATATGAACCGTCAAACCATAGACTTGAACAACCTAGACGTACTAGTTTATTCTAAAAATAAATTCCCAAGATAAAAACATCTGTATCAACGCTAGGGATTATGATATGGGCAGATTGGATTTTTACTGCGTGAAACATGTGAGAAAACATCCTTGAATCGGCTTCTAAATGGTTTGAATATAACAATTGACGTTGTTACTTCTTTATGGAGATTCTTTAATGCTTTGTAACTGATACAATGCCCAACTTTATTCAATACGGAGATTAAATGTTTAGATCGAGTCAAATGATGGATAGATTGAGCTAAAGCTATATGCTTTGGAGTCTGTTTCTCAGTAATCGTGAAATATATATCATGAAACACTGATAACGCTCGTCGATTGTAATTTTCACTTAATTTCATATTTTTGGCACTGAACAATGCTTGCATAAAAGTTTGCCAAGTAGGTGGTAATTGACCTTTTTTTAAAAAGTGTTCAAATAAAATTTCGTCACATAAATACCTATTTGGTATTACTTCAGTACTTATTATTTCTTTGCGAAGTTGTTTTGCTATTTGAACAATGCGATTTGCTGATTTTGAGGTACGAATATGTTCAATGATTTCACCCAGTGGTATGTTGGTCATAATTACTATTGCTGATTTCGATCGATCACTTGGATATGAGAATATGTGACCTGGTCTACGGAAAGGGGGCTTAGGTGTCAAAAAAAGGAGAACAATTAATGAGATAACGAGAAACTGACGATTATTTTTAACAGCTTTTCCAAAAAAACTAGTTTTCGCACGTTAGCTCCCTTTCCGTGGACCAGGTCACATACATATAATGTTTTCACCATACTTATCAATGAGTAATGATTTTATAACGCGGTTTTCTACAACTGCATCTTCTATTTCAGGGAGTTCAGCTAGTCGCTTAGCCAATAATGACACTTCAAAAGAGTGAGATGTTAATTGATGTTTTGTTTCATCCATCAGCTTCTCAAATGCCTGTATAAGTATGTCATGTGGTGTTTTATTTTGAGGTCTACCTACTGGATTTTCTGAATTTCGTGCTAGTCGTAGATAATCATGATAACAGTGTTTATGGTACCTCACTTCCATCGCAAATAAATCAACTGGATGTTCGCAAGTGCAAATTTTTGTGTAAACATCATCTTGTTTTTTTCGGGCAGTATTTAAAATTTGTTCCGTTGCCGAAATCTCAGAGCACATATAAAGGTTTTTGTTTTAATTTTTTGTTACTTTACCGCAGATTAAAAAATATTTTTCTTTGTCAACAACACTTGCTTCTACTGCAAAAGAGGTGGAAATAGAGACATTCTCCTGTTTATACAATGCCACTTCTCGACGCCTTATTTTTTCTTCACTAATGTAAGTTGCCATACAAGTTCGATGCCATGAACACATGTGTTGTGTAAAGTCTGTATTATTTTTTATTTTCTCACTAATGTCATCTTTTCTCCGATTTGCTGCATTTTGAATGCTGATGAACGATTGTGGTTTCGGTTTTTAAACTAAATTATCCGTTTTATCACAAAACAAACACGTTACTTCGTTTAGTCTTCGCTTCTTTACATTTATCATTTGTAGTGACATTGTTATGTAAGTGTTTTAACGAAGTATCACTACCGAATTACCTGATTAACAAGTTCGGTCTGAATACCCTTATTATGTATTGATCTAAACTGTTAGTTATACCGAGATCAGGGTACATTAAGTTCGTCACGAAAGTGTAACACCTAGAAGGAAGCGTAGAAGGCTACCTAAAAAAAAAACGCGACAGCAACGAGCGTTGAAAAATTCGATTTTGACAGTGCGTTAAGAAGTAAAGTTGATTCTAGAAAACGAAGAAATGGTAATTTTTAAGAAGATAAGTAGGCTGCAGAGAACGAGGAAGTTGTAATTTTTCTGAAAAATTTCTTGTAACGTGATGTTTAATGCTTTTACGAATGGATGTAATTATTATTAATAAATTAATTCCTTTTGAATATAATTTCTTTTGAAGTAATTTTAGGATTCAAGTGAGAGTTTGACTTAAAGCTGTTTTTTTTATATAGGGATGTCGCGTCGGCGTTAACGCGATGCTTTTATTTAAGTACGTCAGTAAGTTAGTTTCTTACGCTTTCACGTCGAAGCCACTTAATCAATCTTCATGAAACTTTGTACACATATTCCTAATGGTATTACAAAGGACATAACATAAGATACATACTATTACAGATTCTGAACAAATTAATTATAGTCGATATGATTGTAGAAGAAATTTGATAATAGATAAATATGTTAGCTGGTATGATTGTTTGACGAAAAATTTTAAAATCTAGCAAATAAAAAAAACATTGAAATCGTCTTCGTTATAGATATTTCTATAAGTCACACAAAATTTTTTGTATCTGGTTGCCGACACCATCACGAAGATGATCAGCTCGGTACTAGTACATGATTAATGTGTGTCTCATTATTGGTTTTTGTTAATGTTGATTTATTAAGGAATTCAATACGAGCGAAGCCGCAGGTAAAACTAGTATATATGGGACATACATACATACAATTATAATGAAATACATACGTATATAAATGATCAGCGTGATGATCTAAGCCGATTTTGCCATAACCGTCTCTCCGTCTGTATATACATGAATTATTCCTTCAGCTTTTGAGATTTCAATAGAAAGTTTTGCGCACTTCTTTTTCTCCCCAAGAAGCAATCATTTGTCGAAACTAATATCTGACTACTATAGCATATAGCTGTCATACAAACTATACGATCAAAATCAAGTTTTTATTTGGAAAACCTTTTTTTTATATGACAAAGGCATTTCATAAAGATTCACGATTTTGGATTGTTATCCAAGGCAAGGGTACAATAACTGAAGAAATTTTCCTGATCAGACTACTATATTATATACACAGCTGTCAAAAAACTGGATCAATAAAATCGATTTCTTTATTCATGAAGGGTATTCTAATTTCGGCTATACCGAAACTAATGTTTGTTTATTTTTAATTTTATTTCTGCAGGTAATGAATATTCATACGTAAGTAAATACCAAAAGAATATGTTCATAAGAACGATATTCTTAAACAATGTAAATACATATAAAACATGTTTAATTTATTTTTCTAGTTGTTGTTTCACAGAAAAGATTTTTATAAAGTATCTCAATATCCAAAATTTGAACGATTTTGCGAGAATACCGTTCATATACAACACATATTTACTATATGTATATAAGTATATTGAAGATACAAGCATGGTTTCGCATAGATGCGCGTATTTCTATATTTGTAAATTAAGTATGGATCTGTAGTTATTGTTGTGCAATAAATCAGTAAATAATTTTTATTCAGTGGACTTTTTCACTTTGTTTCGGCTAAGCAAAAATGTGTATGTTATATATGTACAGTGTTGGAAAAAATAATAGACACATAATTTGTAAAAAGTACTAAATGAAAGAAATGCATCGTCCTATGGTCGAATGAAACGAAAGCAAATTTTTCTGTCAAAACTTTTGAACGGCTTCTACCTCAAAATGAGAGCAAGATAAATGCAAGAAAAGTTTCATTTTCAAGCAAAAAAAAAAAAATGTTAAGAAGATGATTGCGCAGCAAGCTTCGTAGAAATTTAGACATCGTCCTATGGCCGGGTGAAAAGAGAGTAAATTTTTCTGTCAAAGCTTTTGAACGGCTTCTACCTCGATATGATGTTATTGACATCAGATATACACAAAAAATAATTATACCCAGAGGTGGAGCTTCAATGATATCGGTATGCTTTTCGGCGGCTGGAGTCGGGTAAATTTATTGCATAAAAGCCAATTTGTGTGACACAGCTTATCTCAGAAACCTTAGTAATCCAACGATGTTCCATGTGGAAAACACATGCCACTAATAAAGAATTTCATGGTTGACAACAACCAAAATGGTGCTTCGAAACTGGTAAAATCGCGGATCATTGAATCTCATTCATAAGAACACTTATGGGGAATGTCCATTCTATGTTGCGAAAATGTCAGGAGGTGTTTAATTAAAGAAGTGCCAACGAAATGTATAGAAAAAATAATAATAATTAAATAAAATAAATGTAGCAATTAACGTTTGTCCCTATTATAATATCCAAGCTTCTATACAAAATATGTCCTATTTCTTACTCATTTGTTAACAAACTATCTCAGTAGAAGATATTGTTTCAATTATTTATTGCATATCGTTTGATTTAAAAAATAACTACAAATTTTCAACACACCTCTTTGTCCCTATAATTTTTTCCAACACTGTACCTAAAAAAGGGCAGCAACTACTGACAGTACCGTTGTTCAAATATTTTAAGCATATACTGTGTCAGTGCGCATGTCTAACAAATGTGTAAATTGGTGTAACAATAAATTTCGGCACGGCAATCGACTCGACATGACAATGTAAAGGCTGTTGAGCGATAAAAAAAATTAGCCATATACATATATGCATTCTGAAAATAGGATTTGCATTGTCATTCTTTGTTACTTTTATATGCACAACAATTGTTGCTGAGTTGTTAGACATTCGATGACATTTTTGTATATTTTTTTCTTTTTTCACACATTACTACTTTTCATATATATGAAAGATATACTACATTGAATCATGGATGTCATCGCGTGTGTACATTTTCTGCTTCTGTAGGGGTTGGCAATCACTTTCCCCTTTTGTTAGGTGCCTCTTTATTTGGTAAGTCAGCCGGCAAGCTGTCCGGTAGACACATAGTCGAGTGTTAACCCAAATTATTTTATTAATAGCAAAGTATCTAACAACATCATTAACAAAGTCGTGGTGGCTACAAACAATGCGTACAATTTTGAACACGCGAAGACCAAAAACAAATAGTGATAGAACACATCCCCTTTTTGATTATATTGTGGAACGGGTGATGACTACTCATACAATCACATCACTTTACTTTGTCTCTTCTGTGATTCACAACTACTCTACTCAGCCTTTGTACTTTGAAGTCCATTTAAGGATTGGACAGTCAGACTGGCCTAATCAGTTTATTAGAAGTATTACCTCTGAGTACACTTTAAATATCAGTCATAAGTCCTACCGTCACTCGGACGCAGAATCATCCAAAAAAGATCCAACTAGTTCCCAAAAAATATTCGTATCGAATGTGATCAGTAAACTGAAATAGTTCTAGAGTAGAACTAGTGTGTTTTAACGTATTTCCGCATCAAATCGTATAGTTAAAATTTCAGTCCATATTGATAGAAAAGAACGAAAAGAAAATACAATGATAGAATTACAATTGATACAATTGATAGAAAAGAACGAAAAGAAAATACAATTCTATAATTTGAGTATATAATCATTGTAAGGGTATACGAGTTCTGAGTTACTTAAAAAGGACTGCAATATGAGAACGAGACAACTGAGAGCTTTATGGTATATACTATACGAAGTGTGTTCAATTTTGTTTTTATGTTTTTTTTATTTACTCATTCGTCTACATTAATGTTATCGCCTTGAAAAAAGTCCTTTTTCGATATTACGCACTTATGCTAGCACTTTTGCCAATCGTCGAAACACTGTTCAAACTCAATTTTTGGAATAGCTTTTAGCTCTTTTAGCGATTTTCATCTATCTTGTAAAAAGACGACCCTTTCGCTTTATTTCTGGAAATACTACTATGTATATATAAAGTACCTACTATAGATAAAGTAAGCAATGAATACAGCTGAAATTTTTATTGTACTTCAAAAGCATGTATGTAAATCAACATAATTTTAACAATTGGTCTCTCCAAGATTAAAATCACCGTTATTTTCTGAACACATCTCGTATATAGTGTATGAGAGCTGCAGTAATTCGTGGACCGATTTCACTCATTTTCGATATTAACCTATAGCATAGTACAAGTATATCCAATTTGTATTTAAACTATACGTTAATTTAATTTTTCTACATAATGTGTCCACCGGGATTTATATAGTCCCTTATTCAGTATGGGGCTATGGGTTGCGTTGATTCGATTTTAGGCTTTTTCGACATCATACACGACACATAATATTACCAGATAAAATGCTCTAATGAGTTGTAACCCGGTTCTAAAATACTATACAAATGAAAATAAACCATTGGTAAATTATCGAAACTGGTACATTTAGGTAAACCAACAGTACAAACCATATTTAAAAACCTTAGAAAAAATCAAAACGTTAAAAACAAACTGCCGACGGGTTGACCAAGAAGCTTAGCCGCAGAAATGTCTTATTTTATTTTAAAAGAATTTGATAACAACCCACAAATTCATGCCACTAAGCTAGTCACGGAACTAGCAGTGCGAAGAGAGAGCTTTAAATGACAAAGGATTACTTATCAGAACTCTACACAGAAAACCCTTAATAAGTGAAAACAACTGGAAAATCACTTGGAATTTGTTCAGAAGCGTATATATAAATATCTTGATTTCTGGAAACAAGTTTTACGGATATTAACAGGCTGTAGGTGGAGAAGGAAAATTAGTGTTACTGGAGGGAAAAATTTATCGTTATCAATATAAGAATATACTATAACAAAATTTAGAGCACTCGTGGATAAATTGAACCTTCGTAGAATGTGAACCTTCCAGCAGGATAACAATCTGAAACACACAGGCCACATTCTAAAAGAATGGCTGTTTTACAATGCTCCACGTCAAATAAATGTGTACTTCGTTACAGAGCCTGAATTTAAACATTGCACGTTTCGTAGTTTTTGGTGAGAAAATACATCATTACATGTACGAAAACAGTAAAATGAAAAACCAGGTGGAGTGGAAACAAATAACACCCGTGAAGAAGAAAATATTAGAATCTTAAATGCCTAGATGTTTACACGCCTATGGCGGGCAAACGAAATACAAGGGGCCTTCCAGAATAAACTGGACTTTTTGACTCTAGCGCCCCCTGGTGACCATCTATATGTCGACTGGTGCGTTAGATTCTGCTATCTTTATCGATTGTCCAGTGAGAATTTCATTCATTGGAAGTGAAGTTATTGCGTTTTAAGTGTCAGTACGTTTGTGTCATCAACTATTGGTAAAACTTTTACCGAAACGTTTCAACTCACGAAACAAGTTTATGGCGATGATTGCCTTTCCCGTAGCAGAGTGCACGAGTGGTTTCAACGTTTTCAAAGTAGTCGTGAAGACATAGATGACGATCAACTTGTATTCTTCTTCTTAATTGGCGTAGACACCGCTTACGCGATTATAGCCGAGTTAACAACATGCAAGTCAAAGACAGCGCAAGTCATTTCTTCTTTTCGCTACGTGGCGCCAATTGGATATTCCAAGCGAAGCCAGGTCCTTCTCCACCTGGTCCTTCCAATGGAGTGGAGGCCTTCCTCTTCCTCTGCTTAGCCCGGCGGATACTGCGTCGAATGCTTTCAGAGCTGGAGTGTTTTCGTCCATCCGGACAGCATGACATGGCCAGCGTAGCCGCTGTCTTTAATTCGCTGACCTATGTAAATATCGTCGTATATTTCGTACAGCTCATCGTTCCATCGGATGCGATATTCGCCGTGGCCAATGCGCAAAGGACCATAAATCTTTTACAGAACATTTCTCTCGAACACTCGTAACGTCGACTCATCGGTTGCTGTCATCGTCCAAGCCTCTGCACCATAAAGCAGGACGGGAATTATGAGCGACTTATAGAGTTTGGCTTTTGTTCATCGAGAGAGGACTTTACTTTTCAATTGCCTACTCAGTCCGAAGAAGCACCTGTTGGCAAGAGCAATCCTGCGTTGGATTTCCAGGCTGCCATTGTTGGTGGTGTTTACGCTGGTTCCAAGATAGACAAAATTATCTACGACTTCAAAGTTATGACTGTCAACAGTGACGTGAGAGCCAACTCGCGAGTGCGACGACTGTTTGTTTGATGACAGGGACATTTCGTCTTGCCCTCGTTCACTGCCAGACCCATTTTCTGTGCTTCCTTGTCTAGCCTGGAGAAAGAGAAATAACGGCGCGGGTGTTGAGGCCGATGATATCAATACCACCGGCATACGCCAGCTGCTGTACACTCTTGTACCTGCTCGATTAAGTTCTGCAGCTCACTTAATTTTCTCCCGCAGCAGATTGAAGAAGTCGCACTATAGGGAGTCGCCTTGTCTGAAACCTCGTTTGGTATCGAACGGCTCGGAGAGGTCCTTCCCGATCCTGACGGAGCTTTTCGTGTTGTTCAACGTCAGTTTACACAGCCGTATTAGTTTTGCGGGGATACCAAATTCAGACATCGCGGCATAAAGGCAGCTCCTTTTCGTGCTGTCGAAAGCAGCTTTGAAATCGACGAAGAGGTGGTGTGTGTCGATTCTCCTTTCACGGGTCTTTTCCAAGACTTGGCGCATGGTTAATATCTGGTCGGTTGTTGATTTTCCAGGTCTGAAGCCACACTGATAAGGTCCAATCAGTTTGTTGACGGTGGGCTTTAATCTTTCACACAATACGCTCGATAGAACCTTATATGCGATGTTGAGGAGGCTAATCCCACGGTAGTTGGCGCAGATTGTGGGGTCTCCTTTTTTATGGATTGGGCATAGCACACTTAAATTCCAATCGTTGGGCATGCTCTCGTCCGACCATATTTTACAAAGAAGCTGATGCATGCTCCCTATTAGTTCTTCGCCGCCGTGTTTGAATGACTCGGCCGGTAGTCCGTCGGCCCCTGCCGCTTTGTTGTTCTTGAGGCGGGCAATTGCTATTCGAACTTCTTCATGTTCGGGCAATGGAACATCTGCTCCATCGTCATCAATTGGGGAATCGGGTTTGCCTTCTCCTGGCGTTGTGCGTTCACTGCCATTCAGCAGGCTGGAGAAGTGTTCCCTCCATAATTTAAGTATGCTCTGGGCATCGGTGACTAGATCACCTTTGGGGGTTCTACAAGAATATGCTCCGGTCTTGAAACCTTCCGTAAGCCGCCTAATTTTTTTGTAGAATTTTCGAGCATTACCCCTGTCGGCCAGCTTATCAAGCTCTTCGTACTCACGCATTTCGGCCTCTTTCTTTTTCTATCTGCAAATGCGTCTCGCTTTCCTGTTCAACTCTCGGTATCTATCCCATCCCGCACGTGTTGTGGTCGATTGTAACGTGGAAAGGTAGGCAGTCTGTTTTCTCTCCGATGCGACACGTCACTCCTCGTCGTACCAGCCGTTTTTTTGCACTTTCCGAAAATCAATGGTTTCGGTTGTAGCTGTACGTAAGGAGTTTGAAATGCCGTCCCACAGTTCCCGTATACCGAGTTGCTGCAGGAGTGCAAGCCGAATAGCAAATCGTTCGGCTGTCTGTTGTGATTGCAGGTTCTCGACGTCGAACCTTCCTTGTGTTTGTTGGCGTGCGTTTTTTGCTGCACAGAGGCGGCTGCGAATCTTGGCTGCAACAAGATAGTGGTCCGAGTCGATGTTAGGACCTCGGAGCGTACGCACGTCTAGAACACTGGAGACGTGTCTTCCGTCTATCACGACATGATCGACCTGTTTGGTGGCTTTTCAATCCGGAGACAGACATGTAGCTTGATATATTTTCTTGTGCTCGAATCTAGTACTACAGATAACCATATTCCGGTCCCCGGCGAAGTCGACCAGCCTCACCCAATTGGGGATGTTTCCTCAAATAGGCTGAATTTACCGACCGTAGTGTCAAATATACCTTCTTTGCCCACCCTGGCATTAAAGTCGCCAAGCACGATTTTGACATCGTGGCGGGGGCAGCGCTCATATGTGTGCCCCAAGCGCTCATAGAAGGCATCTTTGGTCACATCGTCCTTCTCTTCCGTCGGGGCGTGGGCGCCAATCAGCGATATGTTGAAGAACCTCGCTTTGATGCGGATTGAGGCTAGACGTTCATTCACCGGAGTGAATGATAGTACTCGGCGACAGAGTCTCTCTCCCACCACGAATCCAACACCAAACTTCCGCTCCTTTATATGGCCACTGTAGTAAATGCCATAAAGACCTACTTGTCTCAGTCCTTGTCCCGTCCATCGCATTTCTTGGACGGCGTGATGTCAGCCTTTATTTTCACGAGGACGTCAATTAGCTGGGCAGCGGCACCTTCCCAATTAAGGGTCCGGACATTCCAGGTGCATGCCCTAATATCGTAGTCCTTATTTCGTTCGCCATGGTCGTCATCAAAAGGGGGTCTCTCATCCGAGGCAGTTGGTAATCTTTCATTTGGGAGGCTTATTACGTGGCGGGTCCCAAACCCAGCGCACAACCCTGCGGAGGGGATGTTTCGCCTTCTCACTTTAGCTCGCCCTCGAACGGATGTTCTTAGGCTACCCAGAGGATACATGGTCAAAGACCGGAAGTCGTGAGCTGCTTGAGCTATGTGTAAAAGAATCGTTTCTGGCCACTCCCAAGTGAATGGCGATCAGAGAACTTTCCTCACTTGCGTGAACTTCTACACATAGCTCCATCCTCCACGATCAACATGTGAGCCAACCAAGATCCATGTTCACCGGAAATTTCATCTGAACTGTGGGTGAATTCATAAAAATCAGACGAATTCATCATTGAAATTCATGGAAATGGAAGTGAACATCTCCAAAACATTTCGCATTTTGACCGAACATTTGGTCTTACGAAAAGTGTGTGGACGGTTTGTTCCATTTGATATGGCACCGTGCGACTTCTTTCTTTTCGGAAAAGTGAATTTGCCTATGAATGGAAAGCGTTATGCAGATGTAGAGGCCATTCAAAAGGCTTGCACCAGCATACTGGCGGCCATACCGGCCAACGAGCTAAAACACTCGTTCGACACGCGTTTCAAAAGGCTGTATTGAAGCAGAAGGAGACTATTTGGAATAAAATAAATTGATTTTGTCGATAAAACCATTTGTTCTAGTTTTTTTAAAGTCCTGTTTATTTTGGAAAGCACCTTGTACAAATTTTTCAGTTTTAGTACCTTACTGAAGAGCTAGTCGAACGTAGACTTTTGTCAATGTTTCTTTTTTAATTTTTGCGAATAGTTCGTCATGTTTATATTTATATATTTCTTTTTTTATTATTTCAAATAAAACATGAATTAAAACAAAACTGCATTCCTACTTCCTATTGCTTTTACATTCAGCAAGACATCAAAAATATGGGTAGACTTTTGTCGACCTTGTTGTTTAAATTATTTTAAATATAAGAGGATAAAACACAAATGCCTGAATAGCAGCTAAATGCTTAAAATTTTTAATATTACTCAAAAAGTATATTCCTAGAGATGTTATATTGCAATTTACTCTACGATCCCAATAAATGTTTTACCTTTCTTTGTATTTGTAGAAAGTAACTGAGTAAAACAGTTTAAAATTATATAAAATAGTTTATTTACTTATTAATATTTCTCCTAAATAAATGCTCAGCTACAACTGCTTGGTACTTTTTTGATACTCTAGTCAATCTCTCTGGCACAGAGTTGGAAACCGTAATACCACAAAAAAGTTGAAGTTGAACAGCACTTTGATAAGTTTCAATTTGAGAAACTGCCTGCTTCACTAGCAACGGACACAGAAAGTGTTAGCATATTGCCGTAAATAAATTTGGAACGAAATTTAAATTTGTTTTAACAAATTTAATATAAGGCAGTGGTGCAGTGACATGAGCAATTTTTCTGCCAATAGCTAGTACTTCGTTGAATGAGTATGTTGTATCTATATTCGTCAATCCACCGTGAGTTAATAACATTTTTAATTTTTACAATATTCAAAATTTGCTGTGTATGTAAAACTTTTCAGCTGATCAATATTAAATAAAAATACAAATCCAATAAGTGCTATATTAAAAAAAAATCATATTACTTTTGTTCTTGTTTATAATTTGTATTAGAATGCGAATATATGAAACGATGACTTTTATACATATACATTATTAAAATTTATACATGTAACTTTTTAGTTATTTAATAAATTATTTTATATTTTTTGTAAATAAAATACAAAAATATATAAAAGGTGTAAAGAAAATTTGCGAAATGCCTATACGGACATGAAGATACTTATCTTGTTTCTTTATGTTGGGTATACGTCCTGCAGAACGTAATAAAGGTCGATTTTGCTGTCTATATGTATGTATATAAAAAAGAAAGTGGTGTTGGTTACACAATTTACAACTCAAGAACATCTAAGGGGGTATTCTAATGTATTCACTTCGAAAAATCGATTTTTTTTTATTTTTACAGTAAAACCTATTGAAAACATGCTGTGAAAATTTCAAACCGAAATTTATAGTATTTGATTATTACAGCTCATAGTCGCCGACGTGTCGTAAGCGACTGTCTACCAGGCGCCATGACAAGTCTGCAGCTACTACGTTTCTAAACGCATTTTTCTCGAGTCATCATTTTCTGAAACTGTCATGGTCCAAAAAAAAAAAGTATTCGTCCCAATCAGAATTGTTTATTTTCGAAAATGTTCTCATTTTTTTAACGATTTTTAATAAAAACAAAAAAAAACAAGCAGGATTTTCGTGACTTTTTTTGAAGTTCGACTTTTGTTTTAATGAAGTTAATTATATTTGGTAGGGACGATAGCCGCAGAACTATTGAATAATAACCCATTCGATTTTTTTATTTCAGACAACATGAACAGCCGCTATCACCATGACCAGTGAACTACTTTTTTTTTGTTGGGGGCTACTTTGATTTAAAAGAAAATATATTAAAAATGTAAAAAACGAAAAAAAAAAATTTTTTTTTGTACATTTGAAAATACAAATAAAAATATCTTAAAAAATTAAAATGATTGATTTTTGTTGTCGCTTAAAAAAAATTTTCCCAAAAAGTGGTATACTTTTTTATATATTTAGGTTAAAACTCAAAACAACTCATACATAAAAATATTATACGTCAAATCATAAGCATCATGTAAGAGTCATTTGAGAATTTTTTAATTTAAAAATCTAAATAACATCACATAACTACTGTCAGGATACAGTACATAATTTTTGTGTAAATGTAGACGCAGGTTTACATCTAGTTCTCGTATAAATGCTCCATTACAACTTGTAGAAATGTTCCAATTTGTATAATAAAACAAAAAAAAAAACATGGTAACGTAGAGCAAAGTTCGGGTGCAACCGAACATTTCATACTCTTGCAACTTGCACGAATCAAAGCCAGGGAAATACTTTAAGGTGTAAAACCAATCATAGAGAGTAAAGTCAGCCAGATGTTCGAAAAACCTGATATTAGTTATATAGGGCCTAGAAAATTTTCGCTCAAATTTATATATTTTAGGCACTATGATACACTGTTATGAGTTAAACAAGCTCTCTTATTTTCATTGAGATAACTCACATATTGGCCGATATATGCGGCACAAAGTCACCCGAAAGTTCGAAAATCTGTATATTATGTATATAGGGGCTAAGAGAAGTATTGGTCCAAATCAACCCATTTTTTACACACAGACATATCATTATAAAAAAAGGATTATCCCTTAATTTCAGTTATATACATCACACATTGTCCGACATTTTTGATGAAAAGTCGACTTAGGTACTTAGGTTATAGTCGAGTTAGCGTTTCTCCTTTTCGCTACGTGGAGCCTATTGGAGATTCCAAGCGATGTCAGGTCCTTCTCCACCTGGTCCTTCCAACGGAGTGGAAGTCTTCCTCTTCCTCTGCTTGGCCCGGCGGATTCTGCGTTGAATACTTTCAGAGCTGGAGTGTTTTCGTCCATCCGGACAACATGACCTAGCCAGCGTAGCCGCTGTCTTTTAATTCGCTGAACTATCTCAATGTCGTCATATATCTCATACAGCTCATCGTTCCATCGAATGCGGTATTCGCCGTGGCTAACGCGCAAAGGACCATAAATCTTTCGCAGAACTTTTCTCTCGAAAACTCGCAACGTCGACTCATTCGTTGTTGACATCGTCCAAGACTCTGCACCATATAGCAGGACGGTAATTATGAGTAACTTATAGAGCTTGGTTTTTGTTTGCCGAGAGAGGACTTTGCTTCTTAATTGCCTACTCAGTCCGAAGTAGCACCTGTTGGCAAGAGTTATCCTGCGTTCGATTTCTAGGCTGACATTGTTGGTGGTGTTTACGCTGGTTCCAAGAGAGACGAAATTATCTACAACTGCAAACCGCGAGCGCGACGACTGTTTGTTTGATGACAGGGGATATTTCGTCTTGCCCTCGTTCACTGCCAGACCCATTTGTTTTGCTTCCTTGTCCAGTCTGGGGAAAGCAGAACTAACGGCGCGGGTGTTAAGGCCGATGATATCAATATCATCGGCATACGCCAGCAGCTGTACACTCTTATAGGGATGGTACCTCCTCTATTTAGTTCTGCAGCTCGAACTATTTTCTCCAGAAGCAGGTTGAAAAAGTCGCACGATAGGGAATCGCCTTATCTGAAACCTCGTTTGGTATCGAACGGCTCGGAGACGTCCTTCCCAATTCTGACATAGCTTTTGGTGTTGCTCAACGTCAACTTACACAGCCGTATTAGTTTTGCGGGGATACCAAATTCAGACATCGCGGCATAAAGGCAGCTCCTCTTCGTGCTGTCGAAAGCAGTTTTGAAATCGACGAAGAGGTGGTGTGTGTCGATTCTCTTTTCACGGGTCTTTTCCAAGATTTGGCGCATGGTGAATATCTGGTCGGTTGTTGATTTTCCAGGTCTGAAGCCACACTGATAAGGTCCAATCAGTTTGTTGACGGTGGGCTTTAATCTTTTACACAATACGCTAGATAGAACCTTATATGCGATGTTGAGGAGGCTAATCCCACGGTAGTTGGCGCAGATTGTGGGGTCTTCTTTTTTATGGATTGGGCATAGCACACTTAAATTCCAATCGTTGGGCATGCTTTCGTCCGACCATATTTTACAAAGAAGCTGATGAGTGCTCCTTATCAGTTCTTCGGCGCCGTGTTTCAATAGCTCGGCCGGCAATCCATCGGCCCCTGCCGCTTTGTTGTTCTTGAGGCGGGCAATTGCTATTCGAACTTCTTCATGGTCGGGTAATGGAACATCTGCTCCATCGTCATCGATTGGGGAATCGGGTTCTCCTTCTCCTGGTGTTGTGCGTTCACTGCCATTCAGCAGGCTGGAGAAGTGTTCCCTCCATAATTTAACTATGCTCTGGGCATCAGTGACTAGATCAAATTTGGGGGTTCTGCAAGAGTATGCTCCGGTCTTGAAACCTTCTGTAAGCCGCCGCATTTTTTCGTAGAATTTTCGAGCGTTACCCCTGTCGGCCAGCTTATCAAGCTCTTTGTACTCACGCATTTCGGCCTCTTTCTTCTTCTGTCTGCAAATGCGTCTCGCTTCCCTCTTCAACTCTCGGTATCTATCCCATCCCGCACGTGTAGTGGTCGATCGTAACGTTGCGAGGTAGGCAGCCTGTTTTCTCTCCGCTGCGACACGGCACTCCTCGTCGTACCAGCTGTGCTTTTGCACTTTCCGAAAACCAACGATTTCGGTGGCAGCTGTACGTAAGGAGTTCGAAATGCCGTCCCACAGTTCCCTTATACCGAGTTGTTGACGAGTGCTCTCAGAGAGCAGGAGTGCAAGCCGAGTAGAAAATCGTTCGGCTGTCTGTTGTGATTGCAGCTTCTCGACGTCGAAACTTCCTTTTGTTTGGTGGCGTGCGTTTTTTGCTGCACAGAGGCGGGTGCGAATCTTTGCTGCAACAAGATAGTGGTCCGAGTCGATGTTAGGACCTCGGAGCGCACGCACATCTAAAACACTGGAAACGTGTCTTCCGTCTTTCACAATATAATCGATCTGGTTGGCAGTTTTTCGATCCGGAGACAGCCAGGTAGCTTGATGAATCTTCTTATGCTGCAATCTAGTACTACAGATAACCATATTTCGGGCCCCGGCGAAGTCGATCAGCCTCAACCCATTTGGGGATGTTTCCTCGTGGAGGCTAAATTTACCGACCGTAGTGCCAAAGATACCTTCTTTGCCCACCCTGGCGTTAAAGTCGCCAAGCACGATTTTGACATCATAAGTGCGCTCCAAGCACTCATAAAAGGCATCTTTGGTCACATCGTCCTTCTCTTCCGTCGGGGCGTGGGCGCAAATATGTTGAAGAACCTCGCTTTGATGCGGATTGTGGCTAGACGTTCATTCACCATAGTGAATGAGAGTACTCGGCGATGGAGTCTCTCTCCCACCACGAATCCTACACCAAACTTGCGCTCCTTTATATGGCCACTGTAGTAAATGTCACAAGGATCTACTCGTCTCTGTCCTTGTCCCGTCCATCGCATTTCTTGGACGGCGGTAATGTCAGCCTTTATTTTTACGAGGTGCGTGCCCTCAATTCGTAGTCCTTATTTCGTTTGCCATGGTCGTCATCAAAAAAGGGGTCTCTCATCCGAGGCTGATTGCTAATTTTCATTTTCAAGATTTTTTACGTGGCGGGTCCCAAACCCAGCGCACAACCCTGCGGAGGGGATGTTTCGCCTTCTCACTTTAGCTCGCTTTCAAACGGATGTTCTTAGGCTACCCAGAGGATACTTGGTCAAAGACCGGAAGTAGTGAGCTGCTTGAGCCGTATGTAAAAGAATCGTTTCTGGCCACTCCGAAGTCTCTGCGGTGACCATCACTAATGCTCCGAGATTCATCTAAAAAAAAATTGTTGACTTATTAGATAATCAAGTGCATCATGTATGGTTTTTATTAACAAAATGGTTGCCTCTGACAATTTGTTTCAAGGTTTGCGGAAATCATATAGTTGTTTATTCAATATCGAAATTAAAAAATTGGCGTAAAATTGATGAGGCACTCGTTCGTCATGTTTTCAAAAAGCTGTTCGTTCTGTTTCATTGAAAACTACCGGGAGGGTTTCGAGATACATTATGAACTAACTCCTTAAATATTTTTGAAGAAATAATAAGTTTCCTTTCTGTAATCGCACATTTTGCATTTGTTAGCCTTTTTACAGAAAACAAGATTTATTGGATTTATGGCTGATATAACTCAGTCGGCTATCCTGTTAATAATGATTAATATCCTGACTAATGGTATTAAAGAAAAAATACACATAACCAGGCCTACCATCTGCACACTGAATATCCAATTTCATTCATCAGGTTAACTTCACCCACTCACTGTAGAAAGGGGACACACTCGTATTTACCGCACAGAGAGCTGCTGTTTCACAGAAATACATATTAAAGGCAGAAAACCTCTTAATCGATATACATATGTGACCTGGTCTACGAAAAGGTGTCAAAAAAAGGGGGCAATTAATGAGATAACGAGAAACTGACGATTATTTTTAACAGCTTTTCCCAGAAAACTAGTTTTCGCACGTTAGCCCCCTTTTCGTAGACCAGGTCACATATAGTAACTGAAATCCGTTCGTTCATTGGAATATGTTATTCATGGATTTTTACGATGAACTCTATCACGTATGCGCACTAAATTAGTAAAAAGTAAATAAACTTACAGTTAAGAAGTAAGGAAGGGTTGAGTTCGGATGCATCCGCACATTTTATACTCTTGCAACTTGCAACAATCAAAGCGAGGGAAATACTTTAAGGTGTAAAATCAATAAGATAGAGTAAAGTCAGCCGGATAATCCTGATATTAGTTATATAGGGGCTAGGCCAAGTTTTCGCTCAAATTTATCTATTTTAGGCACAAAGATACACTGTTATGAGCTAAACACGCTCTCTTGTTTTCTATGAGATAACTTACATGTTGGCTGATATACATAAGTATGTATGCCGTACACAGTCACCCCGAAGTTCGAAAATCTTAATATTAAGTATATGGAGGCAAGTATTGATCCGATTCAACGCATTTCTGACATACAGACATACCATTATAAGAAAAGGATTATCCCTTAATATCAGTTAGATATGTATATCACACATTGACCGAAATTTTCGATCAAAAGTCAAGTAAAGGTAACGGGGTCTAAATATTCTCGGTACTTAGGAGCCTTAACAGTTTTTATTGGACTTAAACAATTTGGTTATAGGGTGGCACACACCAAAGACATTCTTCGTGCAAAGTTTTATCCCGTTATATGAGCTGCTTCTTGATTTGTGTACTGGAAACTGAACGAATCAAGTGGAATTTAAAATTGTACAATTTGGGAAGTAGGCGTGATTGTTGTCCGATTTTGTTTATTTTTACAATGTAACATAAGAATATAAGAAGAATGTCACGTACTAAATTTTGTCGAAATCGGTTAGTCGGGTCCCAAGATATGGGATTTCACCAAAAAGTGGGCGGCACCAAGCCCATCGTCGAATTTTCAAGCCGGCCTCCATAAAACTTTCTCATACCATCTCAGTGGCAAAATTCAATGTCTCTGACGTTTTAGTTATTGATTTATCGCGCTTATAGTAGTTTTTAACAGTACCGTTATATGGCAGAGTTATCCAACATTGTCACAATTTTATAATAAACAAGTAAGGAAGGTCTAAGTTCGGATATACTATAGTTAGTAAGTTCGGCTTGTTGGAAAAACGAACACCATTACATGTTATTATTATATAATTTGTATCATATAATTTTAGATATTTTGTATGGGTTGGGGTCAAAAGGTCATTTCGTAATCCAGAATTTTGAATTCCAGAATATTGACTTCCATAACTTTGATTCCCGGTGTTCCGACTTCCGGAATTATGAATGCAGAATTTCCAAAAAAGCAGAATTATTAACACGCATTTTTAATCATTAATTACAGAATTTTGCCATTCTGTAATCATATGTTTTATTGCCTAGTAAGTAGTTTTTTACAATTGCTTGATTGTATTTGTTATTGTTATTTCTTTGTTTGTTGTTCTTCATTTACTTTTTTGTACTACCATAATGATTTAGTTTACTATGTACCTACTACATATACATACATATATGTACTGACTAAGCATTGTGTGACTGCAATTTCATTAATAAAAACGTGCTAAATATTTTTGTGAAATGATGGAAAATATAACTGTGGTGAAGTCCAATAAAGCAAAAGACATGTTAAACGTCGACGGCTACTTCTTCTATGTATTTGGAACGAAAAAATAAGAAAGCATTTAACTGGACTTGTTCTGAACGAATTAAAAACAAATGTACCGTGCGTATTGTCACACAATTCGATGGCTGTGAACATGTTATATGAAAAAAAAAAAAATGAACATTCTCATGATCCATTAATGTAGTATCTATTTGATCTTTATTTGTTAATAATGTTGTTTTTTGTCTTTCCGATAAACAAGTTTGAATTTTGGAATCATTTTGAAGGTTATGTTTTGTTTATGTTATATTATTATGTATGTATAAGCAAATTTATATAAGATACACGATTTGGCTCAAATTTTGGGGAAAAAATTTCCAGAATTAATTCTGGAAAACGTAAATTCCGGAATTATGAAAAACCAGAATTTGGAAATGCAGCCAAAAAAAGCGAAGGAATTGCGGATCTCCGATTTCCAGAATTTTGTCGACCCAGAATTTTGATTCCGGAATTTTGACTTCAGAATTTTAATTTTAGAATTTTGACCGTTTCCCATTTTGTATTACATGCGCAGGTTATTTTAATTAATTAAGATATCTTACATATTGACCGATTTGGACGGTATAAAGGCAACGGGAAGTTTGTAAATCATATATTAGGTATATGGGACATAGGCAGTGGCGTAACTACAACTTCGGGCGCCCGGGGCTAAGGATGTTCTGCCGCCCCCTTTTATCTACCACCTACAAGTTTCATGAGGTGGTTCGAACAAAAGTGAATTTTTACAAAATCTCTTCGATATCAAGTATATAAAATTTAGGAGCTAGAAGCCACGCAAATTCTGAAGTTACAAAATTCACACAATAAAGTTTTGAGGAAATTGATAGTAAAGTTAGAAGACATCTTATTAAAAGCCATAGAAAATACCCATTTTCGCCCAATATCTTGTACACTTTTGACACAATTTGCAGGAACTTTTTCCCGAATTGGAGTTTTTAAATACCATTTTTGAAAATTTGGAGAAATAAAAGTATTCGTTACATACAAAGCATAGGGTAACTGTAAGAGTGACACGTCGCTAGACAAAGCTAGAAAAGTGCATTTTAATTTAAGAAAGATATAATCCAAAAGATATAAGACAAATTCAAAGACTGAAGAGTATTCGAGTAAAAATTAAAATTTTTCATTGTTATTCAGATGATTACATTGTGAGTGTACAACTCTTTATCTTTTATATTAAATTTTGTAAACAAATTTGTTGAAGTATTTTTCTGAATATTAAAAAACACCGAAGATCGTTTTACCGCCCCCAAGACGTTGCGCCCGGGGCGACGGCCCCTTAAACTTGGATAAACTTTTTTGTACTGGTAAATATAGTGGTTCCATTTTATTTGATTTTACCACTCATATTGATGTCTGTTGTCGTGTCAAATCTATATATTGTATAATAATATTGTAAAAACGTAAGTCACCTGAAGTAGGTACATTAATTCAGGTCGGCAATAAAACTTCGTTATTTTTATATTATCAGTATAAGAAATAGTTTTAAAGAGTCCTTTTCCGAATTCATATACGGTGTATTGAACAACATCAATTATGCATCCAAAACTTTACGAAAATGCGACCTTCAAATTGGGGAGAGGCGAGTAAAGTTTTTGCAGAGTCCAAAGCAAAATTGCAAATTTATAGAAATGATTTTGAATTATTCAAGTACAAGCCAGTGAAACTGGAAGAAAATATGGTATTATACTTGATACCAATTTGCAAAAAAAAGGCATAGAACAGTTAAAAAAAAAACATTTTGATGAATTAGCAGCTGATCACCGATTTCCAAACCGCAAAAAATATTTATTTGATTTTCTAACACCAACATTTTTATAATATGTTGATGAAACAAATTTATTACAAAAGTGTGACGAATTGCAAAAAAATATTCAGATATTATAGGCTTAGTTTCTCACTTCAATTTATTAATATTTACTATCTAGTTTTACCTTAACTAAGTCAAGCATGGACAGTTCACCAATTATGTAAGGAAATAATGAATAAATATGGAATGTTAATATTCTTTACAATTCTTGTCACTTCCGCGGCAGCTGAAAGATCATTTAGCTAATTAAAAATAATTATTTTTTTTTAAGAAATAAACCGCATCAAGCATGAAATTGAACGAAGTCATTGATACTTTTGCTAAAATTAAAGCTAAGAAAAAATTATAAATGTAATTATGTAAGTTATAAGTTTATATAATAAACCCTTGAATCTTCTCTATTTCGTTTTATTAGCCAAACCTACACCAAGTATTAATTGTAATTTATGTTGTTCTTCTTCTTAATTGGTGTAGACACCGCTTACGCGATTATAGCCGAGTTAGCAACAGCGCGCCAGTCGTTTCTTCTTTTCGCTACGTAGCGCCAATTGGATATTCTAAGCGAAGCCAGGTCCTTCTCCACTTGGTCCTTCCAACGGAGTGGAGGTCTTCCTCTTCCTCTGCTTGCCCCGGCGGGTTTTGCGTTGAATACTTTCAGAGCTGGAGTGTTTTCGTCCATTCCCATGACATGAATTAGCCAGCGTAGTCAATGTCGTCGAATATCTCATACAGCTCTTCGTTCCATCGAATGCGATATTCGCCGTGGCCAACGCGCAAAGGACCATGAATCTTTCGCAGAACCCTTCACTCGAAAACTCGCAACGTCGACTCATCAGTTGTTGGCATCGTTCATGGCTCTGCATCATATAGCAGGACGGGAGTTTTGTTTCTGTTCGTCGAGAGAGGACTTCAATTTTCAATTGCCTACTTATTCCGAAGTAGCACCTGTTGGCAAGAGATATTTTGCCTTGGATTTCGAGGCTGACGTTGTTGTTGCTGTTGATTCTGGATGAAGTTTTTTACAACTTCGGAGTTATGACTGTCAACAGTGACGTGGGTGCCTAGTCGGGAGTGTGACGACTGTTTGTTTGATGACAGGAGATATTTCGCCTTGCCCTCGTTTACTACCACACCCATTTGCTTCGCTGCCTTATCCATTCTGGAGAAAGCAGAACTAACGGCGCGGATGCTAAGGCCATTGATATCAATATCATCGGCATACGCCAGCAGCTGTACACTATGTATTATAAAATATTGTAGCTGCTCAATTAAGTTCTGCAGCTCGAATTATTTTCAAATTTTACAAAGAAGCTGATGCATGCTGCTTATCAGATCTTCGCCGCCATGTTTGAATAACTCGGCGGGCAATCCATTTTTCAGACGGGTTATTGCTATTTGAATTTCTTCATGGTCGGGCAAAGGAACGTATGCTCCATCGTCATCGATTGGGGAATCGGGTGCGCCTTCTCCTGTTTATACTATCTGTGCCATTCAGCAAGCTGGAGAAGTGTTCCCTCACATTTGGCGGTTCTACAAGAGAATATTTTCTTAGAATTTTCGGGCATCACCCCTGTCGGCCAGGTTATCAAGCTCTTCGTATTTACGCCTTTTGGCCTCTTTCTTCTTCTGTCTGCAAATGCGTCTCGCTTCCCTCTTCAACTCTCGGTATCTGTCCCATCCCGCACGTGTTGCGGTCGATCGTAACGTGGAAAGGTAGGCAGTCTGTTTTATCACCGCTGGGACACGTCGTACTAGCTGTTCCTTGGCATTTTCCGAAAATCAATGGTTTCGGTTGCAGCTGTACGTAAGGAGCTTGCAATGCCGTCCCACAATTCCCTTATACCGAGTTGTTGACGAGTTCTTCCTAAGAGCAGGAGTGCAAGCCGAGTTGAAAATCGTTCGGCTGTCTGTTGTGATTGCAGGTTCTCGACGTCGAACCTTCCTTGTGTTTGTTAACGTGTGTTTTTTGCTGCACAGATGCGGGTGCGAATTTTGGCTGCAAGAAGATAGTGGTCCGAGTCGATGTTAGGACCTCGGAGCGTACGCACGTCTAGAACACTGGAGACGTGTCTTCCGTCTATCCTAACATGATCGATCTGGTTGGTGGCTTTTCGATCCGGAGACAGCCAGGTAGCTTGATGTATCTTCTTGTATTCGAATCTAGTACTACAGATAACCATATTCCGGTCCCTCGCGAAGTCGACCAGCCTCACCAATTTGGGGATGTTTCCTCAAATAGGCTGAATTTACCGACTGTTGCGCCAAAGATACCTTCCTTGCCCACCTTAGCGCTAAAGTCGCCAAGCACGATTTTGATATCGTGGCAAGTACAGCTCTCATAGGTGCGCTCCAAGCGCTCATAGAAAGCATCTTTGGTTACATCGTCCTTCTCTTCCGTCGGGGCGTGGGCGCAAATCAGCAATATGTTGAAAAACTTCGCTTTGATGCGGACGGCGGCTAGACGTTCATTCACCGGAGTGAATGATAGTACTCGGCGACGGAGTCTCTCTCCCACCACGAATCCTACACCAAACTTGCTCTCCTTTATATGGCCACTGTAGTAAATGCCACAAAGACCTACTTGCCTCAGTCCTTGTCCCGTCCGTCGCATTTCTTTGATGACAGCCTTCACTCTAACGAGGACAGCGCCATCTTCTCAATTAAGGAACCTGACATTCCAGGTGGATAAAATCATAATCCTTGTTTCGAGGGAGTTGGTATCTTTTCATTGGGAGCGTTTTTTACGTGGCAGGCCCTAAACCCAGCGCACAACCCTGTGTAGGGGATATTTCGCCTTCGAGCGGATGTTCTTAGGCTACCCAGAGGATACTTGGTCAAAGACCGGAAGTCGTGAGCTGCTTGAGCCTTATGTAAAAGAATCGTTTCTGGCCGCTCCCAAGTGAATGGCGATCAGAGAACTTTCCTCACTTGCGTGAACTTCTGCATAAGACTCCATCTTCTCAACTATAGGTACCTGTCTAAATATTCGGAACCTAGGGACTTGAACAGTTTTTATTGGACTTAAAAATTTTTGGTCATAAGGTGGCACACACTAAAGACATTATTCGTGGAAAGTTGTGTCCCGTTATATTCCTTGCTTCTTGATTTGTGTATTGGAAGCTGGACGAATCAAATGGAATTTAAAAATGGGCTATATGGGAAGTAGGCGTGGTTGTTATCCGATTTCGTCCACACATCACAATGTGATATAAGAATGATAGAAAATTGCTACATACCAAATTTTGTTGAAATCGGTTTGTCGATTTTTACACTAGCTCCCATAGAACTTTCTCATACCACCTCGGTGGTAAAATATAATGTCTCTGACGTATTTAGTTATAGATTTATCGCGCTTTTAGCAGTTTTTAACAGTACCGATTTTTTTTGTAGCTTAAACGGTTAAGGAGATATGTACATTAAGTTTTTTAGAGGGCGGGACCACACCCACTTTTTAAACAAATTTTTCCTACTGGTGCTTCTTGCTACCGCGACCATCTATACCAAATAACAGCTTTATATCTTAATTTAGTGCTCAGTTATGGCACTTTATATATTTTTGGTTAATGGCGCTTTTGGGCGTGGCAGTGGACCGAATACGCCCGTCCACGAATTCTATTTTTTTTGTACTAGGGAACCTCCGTACCAAGTTTCAACAAAATATCCAAATTTTTACTCAAGTACAGCTTGTACAGACGGACAAAGAGACAGACAGACAGTCAACCGGATTTCAACTTTTCCCGTCATTCTGATCATTTATATATCTATCTCGATTAGTTTTAGATGATACGTACAACCGTTAGGTGAACAAAACTATAATGCTCTTTAGCAACTGGCTGCAAGACTATAAAAATTTGTCATCAAAACATTTTCGGTTTCCATTACTGAGCTTAACAAATTAACCTTTTCATTAGAATTAGCGAATAACATTGAATAAAAAAAATATCAAAAACGATGAATAAATTTTGCAGGGCAACCTTATAGTGGAATTAGGGAGCTACGTGCCGCTCTTCTGTACTTACCGCTCGTATCAAACGAAATTTTTCAAAAGTTATTCCTTTAGTAACAACAATCACTTTTGAGCAATGTTGATTTAGTTTAAAAAGGTTTTAAATATATTCAAGTTTTTTTTAATTACTAAAAAATATCGATAGTGACACCTTTACGTTGCAAGAGAGTAATCAGCTTATTTGGGATAAAACCAATTTTCATGAATATCTAGGTTATGCACGGTGGTGAGTTTTCATTTACATTGCGCTCTCATAAGATAGATATTGTCAGCTGATACGGTATACGCTTTTGCGTTGTTCGAAGCGTCACTATACGAGTAACATTTAATGTTGCATTATTTTCTGGCTAGAATGCAACATCTTGAGAAAAGAACAAACGAACCCGAAAAATTGACTCGCAAATTTGACAGCCCAAGCATAGGAGAGAATCAATGCAACCTTTTTGTGTGAAAAGAAAACGATGTTAGGATCCTTAGTGTACAGCTAGGACATCAGTATTTCAGGTTTTATTTGTTCGCTTTATTTATTGGTACATATTAAGGGCACTTATGAACACATATGTATAATACTTACATATACATATGTACATACATACATATATATATTGAATGGTCATAACAGTCATTGAATCTCATTGCGGTGGCTTTGTGTTGTATTTAGTGTGAAATGAATGTTGCTGCTACTGCTTTAGCTATTTCTCCAGTCGCTAACATTATTGTCATTATTGTCTGCTTCCTTGCGTAGGGATCGTATGTACGCATACTATATATTTTTATATGTACTATACTTTAACAGAATGTATATATGTACATATGTATGTACATACATATGGACTTGCATTAGTTATTTATGACATTAGTGACAACGAAATGTGCTAGAGTAGCATCAGCGAAGCGGGGAGATATATGCGGAAAATCAGAAGAATTGCTGATATGAATTTAATATACGTATGTACTATATGTACATACATATGCATGTATGTGCGTATGTGCAAGTTTGCACATCTCTTTAACCTTAGAACCGTGAGTTGGGCACTCAGTGCCCATTCTCTTGTTTGAAATTGAATTTCTGGGATTTGGGCAGTTCAATTTGATCTATTTTCCGCGTAGTGATAAACTGTTATTTTAGTTATAAGTTGACGGAATTTTGGACATATAACTCTTATAATAGGAAAGTAACGGCATTTTATATGGTGTGTACGCTATACGTGACTTGGGTCACTCAGTTCCCATAATATTTCTTCATATAGTTTGTATGAAGAAGCGTAATTTTCTAACGGTTTTGGTGGTTATTGTGTATTTCTAATTAGTTTCGCGTAATATTTTCAAGTGAACAGTTAATTTTTGGTTGTGACGAATATATTTTTTTGAAATGAGTGAAGAATTGGCGATTTATTTGGCCAATTTACGGCGGGAATTGACGAAAGAAGAAGAGGAGAATATTTCAAATTATTTGAATGCTAATGATAGCGATGATGATGATGGTGGAAGAGAACCTAAATTTGGTGGTGACCACGAATCGATACCCAGTGACCAATCGGACTACGGAGATGATAATGCTTAGCCCATTAGTGATCCACGGTTCGAAGAATATATCCATGAGGAGGCTGCTGTAGATAGAGACAATGACGAAAGCAAACTTAATTTGTCAAATACGGCTATTGAGGGTAATCGTGGAGAAAAATATTGTGGTCAGGGAAGAAACAATACAACTTTATGGTGGTCAATGCCAAGCCAAACTGAAAAACAGCGAACGAAACTGGCATTGGAAATACATAGACAATCAACTTCACTATGCACGGAAAGTTTTGGATCTAAAATCGAAACCCTTCATACGCATTTTTCCAGTGTCTCTTGTTCAAAGTATTGCTGTTCAAACGAATAGGAAAGCTAAAAGAGTAATACAGGCAAATATGCATCAAACAGTTCAAAAAAAATAAGATATTGGCAAGACACAAATGCGGATGAATTATATGCTTTTATTGCAATAATTTTATACTCAGGAGCTGAGAAGGCAAACTTAGTTCATGCTAAGGATCTTTTTCACAAAACGAACATGCCCTTTTATAGAGCAGTGATGTCACTGCATCGGTTTGAGCAATTATACCATTTTATACGCTTTGACGATTCCCGGACTCGCGCTGAGAGACTACGATACGACAAATTGGCGCCTATTCATCATGCATGGATTATTCTTGGCGAATTTGACGATACCATTTGTCCCAGGTAAAGAATTGACAGTTGATGAGCAGTTACTTTCAACAAGAAACCGATGCAGTTTCCACCAATACATTCCCTCTAAGCCTGAAAAATATGGCGTAAAAATATTTTGGCTTATTGACGCAAAAACCAACTATCCACTTGCAGGCGAAGTATATGTATTTGGGTGCACAGCCTAATGAACAGCGTTCGCTTGGTATTGCGCGCAATCTTGTTATGCGATTCAGCAACCAATATTTGGACAGGGGAGCGAATATTACGATGGACAACTTTTTCACAAGTTATGAACTGGCGGAAGATTTGCTTCTGCGGAATACTACGTTGGTGGGCACAATACGAGGCAATAAGCCACAATTGCCAAAACTATTTACATCCTCTGAAGAGGCAAAAAAAAGAGGTGTATTTGAATCTGTGTTTTGTTTTTCAAAACCAATGCAATTAGTAAGCTTTACAACACATTCGAAGAAAAATGTGCTAGTGCATTCAACTGCTCATGCCAGCGAAGATGTAAATCCTATAACAAAAAAACCACAAGTCATACATGATTATAATGAGCATAAAGGTGGTGTTGATACTTTTGACAAAATGCTACGTGGATTTTCTGGCAAAAGAAAAACAAACCACTGGCCCATGGGATTATTTTATAATATGCTGAATATTGCTGGGCTTGCAGCGTTCAGGCTGTTTGATGTTAGTCACCCTATGTGGAACACCAATAAGAACGGAAAGGGTAAAATATTTTTGAAAGAACTCTCTATGGAGCTAGCGCAGAAGCAATTACAAAACCGATGCAAAACAAAAATCAATTCTACAACTAAAATTGCATTGGACTTGATCAATTTCAAACGGTTTCCTGCAGTGGTGAGCTCCCGTCCATCAATAAATTAGTTCAGTTTCAAATTTATTCACTATTTTCTTTCTTGACACAGGTCAACACTTTGAAACGGCGGTGTGAAACCTGCAAAACTAATAAGATCGATAATAAAACAACAGCAGTTTGTGACCATTGCCTTATTCCGACATGCACCAAACACTATATAAGGACGTGTGAAAAGTGCTATTTTGCAAAATACAATGCCGAAGCTGAAACGGACTCAGACAACGATGAATATGTGGACAATACTCCAAAAACGTCTACACCCAATCAAAATATATCAGAAAGACAGAGAAGAATTTCACCCATTTGAGCAATTCGAAATTAAAACTTTATTTGATTTTCATATTTTTCAAAAAAAATACATTTGTTTCTAGCAATAATCCCAAGTTTCATTAAATTATTTACATAAACATGCGAAATATTGGCATTTCTATAAAAAAAAACGTCTTAAAAGTCTAAATTTCCATACAAAATACATTACTGGGCACTGAGTGCCCAAGTCACGAGATTAAGTTGTACAGCTATGTCACGGTTCTAAGGTTAAAAATATGGCCTAATTGAGGGATTTTGGGATATTTCATAGCATACTCCTCTGTAGTGTTGCAGTGAACAAATTTCTGTCCTTAAAACTTGGGTATTAAAACCTGTTATCTGGTTCGAACTTGTTAAGAAAAAGAAATTATACATTTTTCAGTGTGAATATTCAAGTAAATAATTATATACATACTTATGCACATTTGACGTGGTGTAGTGAGAGAGATCGGTTCCGAAAGAAATTTCCCGCAGTTGGTTCATGGTATAAACCGGTGATATGCAGAGTCTAATTATATGGTCTTGTCTAAGGATCTACGATAACAAATGGACCAAATGCAATTCGGGAAGTGCATTCTTAAGGACACAGGCATCATTCCCATTGAAACACACATAAAACACCTTCATATTCAGTGTAGTAATGTATTATAATCTCTACATATTTATATTTGGAATAACACTATAAAACACCCTTGTGCAACATTTTAAAGAAAATTGTGCCGTATATAGTTTGTTTCTTTTATTTTCTTCAAAAAAGGATATTGCTAAACTAAAAAGTCAATATTCTAACGAGCCAACTTTGACTTTTCTATCGGGTGATTTTTTAAGAGCTTGATAACTTTTTTTAAAAAAAAAACGCATAAAATTTGCAAAATCTCATCGGTTCTTTATTTGAAACGTTAGATTGGTTCATGACATTTACTTTTTGAAGATAATTTCATTTAAATGCTGACCGCGGCTGCGTCTTAGGTGGTCCATTCGGAAAGTCCAATTTTGGGCAACTTTTTCGAGCATTTCGGCCGGAATAGCCCGAATTTCTTCGGAAATGTTGTCTTCCAAAGCTGGAATAGTTGCTGGCTTATTTCTGTAGACTTTAGACTTGACGTAGCCCCACAAAAAATAGTCTAAAGGCGTTAAATCGCATGATCTTGGTGGCCAACTTACGGGTCCATTTCTTGAGATGAATTGTTCTCCGAAGTTTTCCCTCAAAATGGCCGTAGAATCGCGAGCTGTGTGGCATGTAGCGCCATCTTGTTGAAACCACATGTCAACCAAGTTCAGTTCTTCCATTTTTGGCAACAAAAAGTTTGTTAGCATCGAACGATAGCGATCGCCATTCACCGTAACGTTGCGTCCAACAGCATCTTTGGAAAAATGGCGCCACATGCCACACAGCTCGCGATTCTATGGCCATTTTGAGGGAAACTTCGGAGAACAATTCATCTCAAGAGAAATGGACCCGTAAGTTGCCACCAAGATCATGCGATTTAACGCCTTTAGACTATTTTTTGTGGGGCTACGTCAAGTCTAAAGTCTACAGAAATAAGCCAGCAACTATTCCAGCTTTGGAAGACAACATTTCCGAAGAAATTCGGGCTATTCCGGCCGAAATGCTCGAAAAAGTTGCCCAAAATTGGACTTTCCGAATGGACCACCTAAGACGCAGCCGCGGTCAACATTTAAATGAAATTATCTTCAAAGTAAATGTCATGAACCAATCTAACGTTTCAAATAAAGAACCGATGAGATTTTGCAAATTTTATGCGTTTTTTTTTAAAAAAAAGTTATCAAGCTCTTAAAAAATCACCCGATATAAAGACAACACATGCAAAGTTCATATACTATTGTGGAATGCGAGCAGATTTTAATTGTGTTACTACAATTATAATTTTTTTTTTGTATTCATCTTCTTCTACGCATCGCATGTATGTAGTATTCAGTTGAGTGTATATCACATATACAGATGTACATACATATGTTATTTCAATTAATTAGGTTGGTTTTAATATTATATAATTATCACAGACACAAAGCTAAACATGCTAATAAAAATAAACGAGACCATGACCTATAATAGATATAAGTCAATAAGATACCAAAGATTTCTGAGATTTTCTTTTTCTTCTATTTTTGAGTTAGCAGCACTACTCCGTAGCAACAAAATTTCTAGAATTAATGCTATGCTATGGCTCCCGACAAAGTGAGAGCGGTAGCCATAGCAGAGCCATAGCATAACCAGGAATAAAGGGATGTTCAACTTATTCCAGTGTGAGAGCGCCTCAAAATTAGCGTTTTTTATGACATTTTTCATTGTAGCCAGGGCCCTATTCCACAAAACAACTTATCAACTTTTCACTTTGTACTTTGCAAATCTTTCGTCAATTTGCAAAGCTTTCTGTTCCACAGAACTATGAAATTTGATAAGTGATAAGTTGAAATTGATAAGTGTAATTTGCAAAGTCTTTGCAATTTTTATGTTCTCTTTGTAATTTCTGTTCCACGTACGTTCTCTTGTGCAAAGTGCAAAGCTTATATTGAAAACTGTAATTCGCAAAGACTTTGCATATAAATATGCTGTTCCTTCCACAAAAACTATAAGCTCTATTTTTGCAAAGCAAAATTTGATAAGTTTGTCAAAAATTTGCAAGGTAAATGATCGCTTTGCAAACTCATATTATCATAACTAGTCAAGCTTTCAAAATGTTAAGACGTGAGTTTTTGTTCGACAATAGTGAAGACGCGGTTAAAGCTAGAAATTATAGAGACCAAATTAATTTTTCGGGACTACAAAATTTCAATTTTAAAGAGTGCTTCCGTTTAAATCCAATCCAGGTAGATTTTCTTTTAAATAATGTTGGACAAAAATTAGAGCACAATACGTGTACATAGCGCAGTCATGCTTTGTCGGCTGAAAATCAATTGCCACTGTGCCTGCATTGGCTCGGAAATGGTTGCCAGTACCATGGAGCTGCAGCTTTGCATGGTGTTGCAAAATCCACAGTTTGCAGAACCATCATAGAGTTGTCGACATTATAATAGACGTTTTATTTCAAAAAGCACTGCGATGGCCCGATGATGACAGTGTTATTTCTGAAAAGTTTTTTCTGATGGGTGGATTCCCTTCTGTGTGTGGTTGCGTTGATGGCACAATCATTAAAATTGATGCGCCTCCATTACACGAGGAAGGATATGTTGACCGGCATGGAAACCACTCATTGAATGTGATGATGATATGTGGGCCAGACTACACATTTTACAGTGTAAATGCAAGTTGGCCGGGCAGCGTTCACGACTCAAGGGTGCTACGGAATTCGGCTGTAAGTCAAAGATTTGACAATGGATGGAGACCATTTCCGGATGCTGTTGTTTTGGGTGATAGTGGTTATGGATTGAAAAACTGGTTGATACCACCATTACGCCGAAATCCCAATAATCCTGCTGAAGAAGTTTTCAATCGTTGCCACAAAAAAACACGCCGCATAATTGAAAATAGTTTTGGCATTCTTAAAGAAAGATTCCCGTGTCTAAATTATTTGCGACTGAGGCCTGAGTTTGCAGGAAAGAGTCATAGTTTGTGCCATCTTACACAATATTGCCTGTAGCACCGGAAGGAGTAGTGAAAATATGCAACCCACTGAAGACACTGACAATGAAAGCGAGGAATTGGATGAAAATGCTGAAGAAGAAAATGATGCCCTTAATAATATAGATGAAGAGAGTGGAATGGAAAGGGTTACTTCCCTGCTACAATACTTTACCTAATGCCAACTATTATAGTATTGTTTTAAAATAAAAGTGGTGTTATGGCCATGACATTTTTCCACTGCAAAAGCGTTGTATCTTTTTGGGGCATTTTTAGGGTCTGAGATTAAGGTCTCAGAGAATAAATAATAAAGGAAGTATTTTTGTATTTATTTACATCATTTTATTAATTTCAGAGCTTTTTTGTTTTTATCACAAATTATTTCAAAATAAAATGTTTAGAAATCAAATACACACAAATGAAAAATTGGCCTTTGGTAATCAAACCTCCTCAAATAACAGACGCGATACATTTTCTGTTTCTGCCGTTGCAATTCCCAGTGTGATAGCAGAGGGTGGAAGTAGGAGCTCCCTCTCCAGTTTTAGGCATTGAAGTTTCCGGTAGTAAACCTCAACCTCAAGGAGCTCCATCCGGCATTTTTTCTCTCTATCCAAAGTTTCACTTGGAAACTTGGTAGAGCGCTTCCTCTTTCTTGGGTTTAGAGGTGGATTGGCAATTGTTTCTTCTGAAATAGATATTCTGGAATCATTCTCAACTGACGGTAGATTTTCTGAGTTGCCATAACTTTCTGGCAATTTCAAACCATCTACCACAGCTGAGTCTGATTCCAGAATATCGAGGATGGCCAAGTCAGCTTCATCCATTACCTTGTCCTTCCCACCTCCGGATCCAGTATTTCGGGCGTTATCTCTTTTACTCTGCAAATTAACAAAATTAAATTCACAAAAATACAAAAAGTTTCTTATGGTTTCTTGGGCTAATTTTCTTAGAATTCATCGTAGCTTACGATTTTGACAACCGCTTCGTCGAAAAAAAAAATTGACCCACTCTAGTACACAGTATATTAGTAATATTTTGGTTAAACCGGTTGTTATCAGCAAGAGTTGTTGATTGAGTGCACTGTTAACTCACAACAACAATGTCTATGATGACGTTTTTTTTTGTTGTTGTCAACAACATGCTTGTTAGTTATTAGCAATGCACAATATAAGAATTCCAACAACAACAAATGATGCAAATATAATTATTTGCTATGTGTAGGCAATAAATTGTTGTACTTACCATTGTCCGGCTCGTCCAGAGCCCAAACAAACTGTCCCTTGCATAGGTCCATGTTTTTTGTGCTGACGCCAGTTGTAGGGATTGGGCTTTTTTTAACACATCCTTCCATGCTTTGTTAACCTTCACAAAGAAATGTATACTTAAATATGCTTGAAATTTACAATTATTTATTTAAAAAATACTTACTCTGTTGTTTTGAAAACTAGCAAATAAAACGCTTTCCACTTTGCAGTATAATATCAATTGATAAGTGCAAAGTGAAAAGTTGAAAAGTTGTTTTGTGGAATAGGGCCCAGATCAGAAAAAAGCTATATTTTGGGCATTTTAAATAAAACACCCAATTCGCATTTTCCCCACCACCTATGAGGTATGCAAAAGGGCGCGTTACCGAAGTTATTTTTGGGTGCTCGCTTCCCCAGTAGGCCTATATCACCCATTAAAAATTTAGTTACATAAAAAAATTAAAAAAAAAACAAAACGATAACAATTCATAGTATAAAAAATTAACAAAAACTATACCACTCCATATCACAGAATATTAATATAATACTTAAAACTATAAAAATAAACGTATATAAAAATGCCAATATTTAAGCCCCAAGTTCTAATTTGTAATTAAAAACTTTCTAATCTTTATCGTTCTAACTTTAGAGCCTCTTAATGCGAATCTGCTTAAAAAATCTTATTTTAGTATTAAATATTTGGCTCATTGCAACCACTAAAAAAGGAAGATAAAACTACAAATGTGAAACACACAAAATTTTATTCTAGAAATTGGGTAGAGATAAATCTTTATTTAGAATTTTGTCACAAAATAAATTCTAATTCTAAGAAATATAGCAATAACTACTTTTGGGTCACAGTCTTCACAACACAAGAAGTGCCTAATATCTTTTAATTTAGTTAAAATACTTTATCCTACGCCTATTTTATGACAATTTCTCTCAAATTCCTCAACAAATTTTCTTTCTAAATTATTAATAAACGCAACAAATTGTTCAGGCGACTTCACTAAGTTGCATTTATCGATTTGGTTTTGGTGTATGAAGATGAATTCTTCAGAAGGAATTTTATCTCCTAAATAAGGTAATGGCAGAAGGCATGTGTGCATTTTAAAAATTTTCAAATAAAGGTAGCCGCAAAAATAATTAAAAGCATTTTTCTTTAAAAAGTTAATTTCTAAACTACTATCTAAAGTAATGGATCTAACAATGGAGTGTTCGGGCCGTGGTAAACCCTGGAAATCTTGCCAAGAAAGGTCACTTAAAACGGAATCATTGCACGCATTAAGAAGAACGTTATGGCTATGTTCTGAAATAACTGTGGCTTCGGGTCCTAAGGGCAGTTCACAGTTACCTTTTGTTACGATATTTACGTAAAGTAAGCCCCACGACTTCCTAAATAAACTAGAGTACATGAAAGGTTTAACTCTAGTACCTCCCCTACTTCTAATCTGACCAAAAAAATGCTCTAAGCTGTCCTGACATAGTCGTCTTATCTTTAGGTAAGGAAACCCTGAGTGTGACAGCAATCGCCACAATCGTTTTAAACTATTAATATTAATTAACCACCCCTTAATAAAATTGAAATTATTTGTTGTGTTGTTTCCTAACTCATCTACGACCCGAATTGTTTTCAAAACTTTTTCTGCCTCATCTAAAAACTGGTTTTGCTCTGGGGAACTTATAAACACTTTTTTAGTGGGTACAATGGCCTCAGTGAAACTACTAATAAAGATATCAAATAATTTATTGAAAAAACAAACGAAATCCGCGGTATTAATAAAGCTCATACTATTTGAGTTTAAGGCTCCCGAGCTGTAAAGACAAAGCATATCTGAAGCGACCATAATACTTAACACTTGAGACGCGAATTTAACTTTTATTTTTTGAAAGGATTTTGGGGTAAATATGAGCATCGGTTAATTTATGCGCACACCGGTAACTCGATTTAGAGTCCTGTTTATAAAAATAGACTATATCTGACCCACATACGCGACTATTTTTAAAATCGACTTTATTTTTCGTATTTTGTAAACGGTTTCGACTACATTTTAATAAATGGGGGCTATCGTAAAAAAAAAACATGTTTCCTTACCATTAACATTGAAAAAAGGCTGTGACATTGAAACACCTAACAAATTATCTAAATTTTGAAAATTGGTACCCTGGTCACCAACAAAATGGCAAGGAACTAGCCCTATATTTTGAAGTTGGGTAATGGATTCAAGAATATATTTCTTGAGGACATCCCCTTTACATGAGCCTCTAACAAAAAAATAAGCTAACGGGTGGGACCAAGGTTCCCCACCTATACCTTGCACCAGTATGGTCATTGCAGTTGTTGCTATTCTAGATATGCGATTTTCATAGCCATAATCTTCAAGACCTATCCACTATCAAATTTCGTATCATACTGCAAATGACATTTCACTGACATTTCATCACAAGAAACTGATATGAACTTTTGTTCGAAAGAAAATCCCTTACTCCTAATTTGCAAAGACTTCATGCTGCTTTGGGTGCAACCTGGGAAACGAAGCCAATCTGCCACAAAATTGTGTAACTTATTTTCCGAGGGAAAACTAAGTTGGTGCTTTAGGTAGCGGTAAGCGATTGGCGACAAAAAAAATACACCTAAAGCTAAAGTTTTAATGAAAACTATCATATCGCCGACCGTGATTTTGGCGATTCTTCTTCTTCTTAATTGGCGTAGACACCGCTTACGCGATTATAGCCGAGTTAACAACAGCGCGCCAGTCGTTTCTTCTTTTCGCTACATGGCGCCAATTGGATATTCCAAGCGAAGCCAGGTCCTTCTCCACTTGGTCCTTCCAACGGAGTGGACGTCTTCATCTTCCTCTGCTTCCCCCGGCGGGTACTGCGTCGAATACTTTCAGAGCTGGAGTGTTTTCATCCATCCGGACAACATGACCTAGCCAGCGTAGCCGCTGTCTTTTAATTCTCTGAACTATGTCAATGTCGTCATATATCTCGTACAGCTCATCGTTCCATCGAATGCAATATTCGCCGTGGCCAATACGCAAAGGACCATAAATCTTTCGCAGAATTTTTCTCTCGAAAACTCGTAACGTCGACTCATCGGTTGTTGTCATCGCGCAAGCCTCTGCACCATACAGCAGAACGGGAATTATGAGCGACTTATGAAGTTTGGTTTTTGTTCGTCGAGAGAGGACTTTGCTTCTCAATTGCCTACTCAGTCCGAAGTAGCACCTGTTGGCAAGAGTTATCCTGCGTTGGATTTCTAGGCTGACATTGTTGGTGGTGTTTACGCTGGTTCCAAGATAGACGAAATTATCTACGACTTCAAAGTTATGACTGTCAACAGTGACGTGAGAGCCTAGTCGCGAGTGCGACAAGTGTTTGTTTGAAGACAGGAGATATTTCGTTTTGCCCTCGTTCACTGCCAGAGCCATCGTTCGGCTGTCTGTTGTGATTGCAGCTTCTCGACGTCGAAACTTCCTTGTGTTTGTTGGCGTGCAACAAGATAGTGGTCCGAGTCGATGTTAGGACCTCGGATCGCACGCACATCTGAAACACTGGAGACGTGTCTTCTGTCTATCACAACATGATCGGTCTGGTTGGTGGTTTTTTGATCCGGAGACAGCCAGGTGGCTTGATGAATCTTTTTATGCTGGAATCTAGTACTACAGATAACCATATTTCGGGCCCCGGCGAAGTCAATCAGCCTCAACCCATTTGGGGACGTTTCGTCGTGGAGGCTGAATTTACCGACGTAGTGCCAAAGATACCTTCTTTGCCCGTCTTGGCGGTAAAGTCGCCAAGCACGATTTTGACATCGTGACGGGGGCAGCTTTCGTTTTTCGATTTTGGCGAATACTATTTAGAAAACTACTCCTAATACAAGCACCTAACTGAGGAGGAACTTTGCTGCAAACTATCTCAAGAGGATCTGACTTTTCCCTAAATGAACTTCTTCTTAACATTTCCCTACATCTTTCTAATTCAGTTGTCATTTGGACCAACTGAGCTTTTAAACTCCTATTCTCCTGCTCTAATTTTATTTTTAAAATCCTATTCTCTTCCCTCAATTTTTTTTATCTGTCCCTGCTATCAGACCCCTACCTGTTTGCGCGGCTTTTTCACTACTCTTTAGTAGTTCCTCCTCAAGAAGTGGCCGGGGCTCTAAAATATCATCGCGGTCTTCCCTTTCTAAAGGCGGAAACAGCTGCCTTGATGCACCGTTTGCATTTGAGGCAGATCTTTAGATTTGGGGAAAAAAATCTTCTACGCCCATTTCAATAGTATGTTCAAAAAAATAATTTGGGGCGTTAACTATTGGCTCAATAATTAAATTGATGTCCGGAACGGCTCTCGGACGCAATTTTTTTTCCGTTACGCATTTTATTAGAAAAATGCCGCTCACACGCAAAAATGTGTTTAGGTGTTTTTTCATTCAGATCTTCAAAAACACCTAAGCGTTTGAGCCAACATTTACGCCTGTTAAAAAAGAAAAAAATAAAACACAAAATATTAAATATAATCATAAAGTATGTATAATAATAATAGTGATAATAAGAATAATAATATCTATCACTATTATTACTATTTCAATTGCACAATCCAAACACTTATTTCATCGAATTTTTTCACAAAGTCACAAACAAATTTTGCACTATTTAATGTTTTTTACTCACCGTTCGAGATCCGTTCCTCTGTTTGGAAAACTAAATGTTCTTCCTCTTTCGTTGCAGCCAACAATACATTTCCTCCAACTGCTGGTTGTTTTCGGCATTTTATCTGTAAATAAAAAAGTATTAAATAAATGCAAATTTATTTAATATAAGTTAATATATATTCACATCTTTCAATCTACGTGCTGTTTCGCTTTCGCTATTCTTCCAACTAATGGCCGTTACAAATGGAGACAAAAAAATGAAAAATGTCTTTATTCGAATAATAATTTGGCGGGATTTTCATCTGGTCGTCCCTCTTTTCCAATTGCTGAACGTCAAAACCTCCTGAACTCGATTAGCTGTCAAAGTTCAGGAGGTTTTGACGTTTAGCAATTGCGAGAGGAGTTGAACATCTCTTTATCTCTGGCATAACAATGTAAAAGTGTGTGCTCCGCTCTTCTCGGAGTTTGTTTAGGTAAAAAACTATAGCTGTAGCAGTAGGCAAAAATTAAGTCCTGTCTATGCTCTGGCGTAGCGGTAGCAAAAAATTGGGAGCGGTAGTAGAGCAGAGCGAATTAAAATTTTCAATTGCTACAGCTACACATGCGAGAGCTATTTTACATTAGGGATATTCAGACCGAACTTGTTAATCTGGTAGTTCGGTAGTTGATACTTCGTTAAAACACTTAACTGTGAACATACTTTTTGCTATACATCAGTAGTGGATGTAAATTTTGTTTCAAAACAGCTGATTCAATTATATTAACCCTAGAACCATAACGTCATTCTATACTACGTTAAGACCAACTATGCGTAAATTTTACGCAGAAATGAGAATCCGCCTAATATAACCCGATTTTGAGCCATTTTGCAGTCTAAATTGATAATTCTTATCAAACAATTTATTTTTAAAATAAAGTATAAGATTTTAAAAGAAAATTAAATAGATTAAATTTCATTAACACAGTTTTTATAAACTTTAATTTGATGTTCACCACAAATTGCTGATGATTTGCATACAGAGCAATATGTTGTAGTAAATCGTCTTTTTGTGTAGTGGCAAAATGTGCAGTATTTCCTTTTCGCCTTTTGCGGAGAAGCTTTTTGACTAACTATTGAACCTATTGGGTTGTTAGTTTTCATTATTTCATTTATTTTTTTCTTTTAATTTTGTAGAGCAACCGTGCATTTAGCAATCGTTCCTCTTGCCACGGTTGTGTGAGTTCTTCATGAAGTTTAAGTACAAACTTTGACCTACTCATAGGCTTAAGACCGTTTCGTGTTACATTGTGACTATATAAAACATTGAGGCATTAACTGAAGCAATATTTAACATATTGTAAAAGAAACAAAGTGGCCACCGTTTCGTCTTTCTGTTGCAGCAAATATTTTGAGTCATCTGATCAAAAGTGTCAACTGCGCCTTTGGTCGAATTATATGTGAGTATAATTTCAGGTTTTTTTGTGGTTGGGTCTAGCGCTCCATTAATATGCATCGTTGAAAGTAATAGTACATTCCTATTTTGTTTTGGCTGGAATGACACTAAAGTCATATTCTCATTGTAAACGAATCGGGATGAGCCACACTGCCGTGACTTAGTGTCAAGTAATTCCGGTGGTATTTCAGCTTTATTTTTACGTAGTGTGCCAACAATTGTCATACTGTAGGGATTACTTAACAGTTTTGTTGCCAAAGGGATGCTCATAAACCAGTTGTCCATTGTTATATTCCGGTTACTTCCATGCAAAGGTTTCGTCAGTCCTTCAACAAAGTAATTGGCTAGTTGTTTTCCTTGTGTATTAGTAGACTTTCCGAGATACGGCTCTGCGTTAATAACGTATTTTGTAGCGACATCGCAAACCATTACAATTTTTATTCCGAATTTATTTGGTTTGTTCGGAATATACATCCTAAATGGGCATCTACCTCGAAAACCAACAAGTTGCTCATCGATGGTTACATAGCAACCAGGCTTAAAATTCTTTGTACAACTATCAACAAAAATATCCCAAATTTCAGAAATTGGCGCAAATGAAGACTTTTTCTTCCGCTCTTCTCTTGTAGTCATATCGTCGAAACGAAGTGAGTTTAGAAGAAACTCGAATCTATGTCTACTCATTGTCGCTCTATATCGATCGCCCGAATAAGAAGTGTCAAACAAGATATCAGTTGATAGATGGTGGCTCTTCAAAACAGCAGACAAATACAGCAAACCCAACAAGGCTTTCAATTCCATAAGACTTGTATTTGAAACCGTGGCATTTCTTGATTGATATTTATTTCTTAGTTGAGAAATTTTGGCATTTGTATGGTATAAAACAATATTCAATATCTCGTCACTAATAAACAGTTTAAATGCATCGCTTGGTTTCATGGCTTCTTTGGCGTTAACCGATGGTCCTGTAAATATTTAGTGTAGATGTACGAAAGTGTACTTCTCTCATTATTATTTTATTACCTGGCCGAATGTATATAATATTTCGTGCTGCGCATTTACCGTATTCACGTTTTATTGGAAAATTATTCCAAATGTGACCGTTTTTGCCCAAATTTGACTATTTTCCCCAATTTCCGCAAGTTGGTTTATCCAACTCTTGTTCCAAATTTGGCAATGTTAAAGTTTTACGTTTTATTTTTGTCTGCTTATTCCCCTCCAATGCTGTTGCTGTTTTTCTTTTTTTCAGACCAGACAACTTCTAGTTCTTTTTCTAGCTCTGCTTCATCAATTGGATCAGGAAAATAGCTCATATCGGCCAAACTATCATCGCTATCGAAATCTTCATTTTCCTCTTCTCCATCTCCACTGATATCACTAAAATCTTCATCATGCAGAATAACCTCTATATCGTCATCATCAAATTTTTGTTTTGAAAAACACGGTTTTCCAGCTGCCATTTCGTCAGTGAAAACAAGCCTACATAAAATTTGCACAACAGTTGTATACTTTTATTACGAATAATTATTCCACTTATTACCAACAATGCGTAAATTTTACGCATAGACTTGTGCTGCACTTGCTCTCAAACCTTCAAATGACCACATTTGCTGGGTTTTCTCATTCCTGCATATATAAAACTAATTGCTACAAGCACTGCCAGCGCTGGGTACCGTTACGTCATGGCACACTTGTGCAAACACAATTTGAAAATTGTATATGCGTAAAATTTACGCATATTATGGTTCTAGGGTTAAATACTTACTTTTGAAAAATTTGTCAAAAACTAATTTGTAGTAGGCAGCAAATGTATTTGTTCGCAATGAATTAAGTTAACTTTGGAGGCAACAACGCAAACAAAACAGCTGAGTGATGTTACCAAGTAGCGAAAAAACTATCATGCTTGCCAGTCTGGTACTTCGTTACAAGGTAAAACGATAATCTGTTAATTTTACAAAAACAAAACCCACGTTAAAAACTACCGAGTAACGACTAACGAATTAACAAAGCTGGTCTGAATACCCCTATTGTTATGGTATGGCTCCCGGCAAAGTTAGAGCGGTAGCAAAGCAAAATGAAATGCTGTAGCATAGTTTTTCAAACGCTGCCTAAAAGTATTTTTCAATCAACATGTTGTAAATTTGTAAGACTAAAACTGTCCCGGCTTCAGCTGTCTTGTATTTGAAGTAATACTTATTTTAAAATTTTGAAAAGTTTCTCGATTCTCTAAGTTCAGAACCAACCTTGAATTTGAAAGATATATCTATGGATTTCGATATTTAATATTAATTATATATTATGTACACGTACACTGAAACAAATGTGTCCTAAAACTATGGAAAATTTACTTGTTTTAAGGAAAAATGGGAATGAAATAGCACTAAAGACATGCCTTCCTTAAGTTAAGGAAACACGATTCTACTTTTAAGTACATATGGTTTCCTTAAAAAGAGGAAAATATTGCCTTGAAATAAAGGAAATTTTCTTAAACGAAGAACATTGTTGTCTTTAATTTAAAGTAAAGACGTTCTTAATATAAGGCCATCAAATAAAACCACTTCCTTAGATTAAAAGGTCTTTGACTCTAGAATTAAGTCTCCTTGTCTTTACATTTAATACTAATGGAATTGCCTTAAATAAAAATGCAGAAACTTATTTTTTTTTTCATTTATTTCATTTCATTGTTCTTAAAATTAAACTTATGTTTTTAAAACTTATTTTTTTCATTGATTTCATTTCATTGTTTTTAAAAATTAAACTTAGGTTTTAAATACTTATTATTATTTACATTATAATACTTAATAATAGGGAAAATAATATCTTCTAAATTAAATATATAAAAGTTTTGCAATTCTCCTCCTGTTAAATAGGACTGAAAATGGCTCTCAAATTTATTAATTTTGATTTCATTGCATAGCAAATTTATATTATTTTCTAGTTTAAAGACTTCACAAATTTTGTATGCTGTAAATTGGGGTTTATAAAAAAATATTATAAAATCTTTTTTAAATATTGTGCCATATCGCTTTACAAATGAATAACAAATTATTTCATCTGTAATATCAGTTGTGAAGTGCTTTTTAAATTCATTGTAATATGTTGAAAATTTCGAAGAGTATTGTCGGTTGCTGCAGTTATATTCTAAAATTTCAAAATTTTGTATAAATTCAGAAAAACAAAATGTAAGTTTCCTTGCCAAAGATAATAATATGTTTTTTCTCGATGTTGTATTTTTTGCGTACGTTTTTAATTGTCTATGTTTGCCCTCAAACAAAAACGTCCAAAGATTTATCAATGGTCCAGATTCTCTTATTATTTTACAATAGTGAATTAAAAAATGGTGTTTAGGTTTCAACGTATCTTTAAATAAATGAACATATTGTTCATTATGAAGCATGATGTGCTCTTGGAGGCTTTGAATGTCCATTTCAGAAAATTCTGAAAAAAGCACTAAATCAACCAGTTCGCTCAAATTTAATAAAAATAACCATACTTTATTATTTTTAGGTATTTTTTCACCAACGAGTAATGGGAAAATGTATATAAAGCACATCATTTCTCTCCCGGTCATTTTAAGTTTAAAGTTGTTTAGGTGTTCTGCTTTGAGTGGCGGTGACTTATTACCTTTTTCAGTTAAATCATAATCGAAATTAGCTTTTTGACAGTTTAAAAAGACTAGATCAAAAAACTTATTTTCAATAAAATACATTATTATGTGACATAAATCATAATTGAGAACGCCTTCAAAAAGATCATGCAGAAGGTCGACGGCGAAATTTTCAATAACATGAAAACTATGCAATTTATTGAAAATCGAATTTTCTCTGACACCTGTTAGTTGTACGTTACTAATTTGAACGTCAGAATCATAATTTTCTTTGCTGCGTAGCTTGTCAGAAACTTCTTGAGCTTCATTTTGGCATTCTGTTTTGCATGTTTTACAGAATCTACAAAAATAGTTAGAAGAAAAAGATCGTGAAAAACCTAATATATAATTCAGAGCCAAGTTGTCACCCAAAACAAGACCTAGTGCAAAATAAATAGTTTTAACTTGGTTATTTACTTTTATCTACAATCCATTTTGTTCTAACTCGTTAAATATTTCAATTAATTTGTATAAACAACGATCATTACCGAATTTTTTAACGTCTTTTGATTTAAATAAAGCTGCTGGAAAAATGAATTTTAATTTATGATTTAAACAAGTAGGTGCTGAAGGCAAAGAATAATAAGCTGATAAAATAGGCTCTGTGTGAGAACTTAAGGGATTGTTTAATTCTATATCGTCGAAATACAAGAAAATAGGAAACATAATACGTTCAGAATTTTGGAATTTTCGCTTCCACAGCGATCCATTTATAAAATTTTTAAGTGAGACACTTCTTGATAAAATAGCTTTATTATTTTGAAATTTTTCATACACTTCCTGCAATTCAAAATATTTTTTAAGTTGGAATTTTATTGGAAACAAAATACCTGCTGCTATTGATTCGTCTATTGCTTTGAAATTACATGAAATCAAGTTAGAAAGTGAATTATCAATTTGGATTACAGAAGGTTTTTCGTACATATCTGAATCTAATAACGTTTTAACAAATGAATGCTCTGAAGAAAAACTGGCGAATGGTGCCTTACAAAACGATATTAGCTCATTTAAATTCTCACGAACTTCGCTATGATCTGGCTCTAATTTTTTTACAATTTTTTCCAATTCCCCACTAATTGGACAAGTTATAAGATTTGTTATATTTTTTGTAGTAACGTTACTTCCTTTCGGTGCAAGTAGTTGCTGGAATATTTTTCTAATGTAAATTTTAAACAGTTTTCTTTTAACAAATTTAAGTTTACATTTGATGTTGGTTTTTCAGTACTGTTTTCTATTTTTCTTTTTTTTTGGACTTGAATTGATTTCAGAATCAATAGAAATATTAAATGCAGTTTCACTATCTGTATGTCCATGCTTTTTTTCCTCATTTCTCATATGGCGACGAAATGACTTAAAATCATCAAATTTATGTTTACACTCTAGAAAACCGCATTGGAAATAGTCTACAGCACCTTTATGATGAACATACTGCAGATGTGTGAATAACTTTTCACATTGAAAAAATATTTCACCACAGACAAAACAGATTACCATTTCTTAAATTAAGAGAGATCGCTAATAAGCGATGAAACACTGCTCAAGTTTTCGTGTGTCAAATTAAAGAAATATTTCGCCAAAAACTCCCACACTTGTTTGCACTCTGCTGGGTATTCTAAATCTAACGTTGCGAATAATTTTAAGCAAACATCTATGCTTTTCACAAAATTTCCTACTTTGTAATAGCTGTTAGCGAAGAATACATAAAATTGCGTCAAATTTATATCATCTTCACCGATTCCGCACAAATGTGGTTGAACTGTTTCTCCAGTTTTGCACTTATTGATACCTTCAAGTATCTTATGTTGAAGCTCTTGCCTGGTAGCAGCATGTATAAGAAATGCTTCTCTAGACTCAAATAAAGTTGTTTTCTTGTTTTTTTTGCGATGAGTCTGTTTTAACATACTATGAAGCAACAAGGAAACAATCACATCACGTGTATCTACAAAGCAAATATAAGAGTATTATTATTACTAATTGATACATTTCATAATGTAAAGCAATTGAAGCTAACCTTTATCAATATTGGTTGTTAATTTTTCCAATAATTGAAGACCATATTTGTCTTTGACGTAATTGTTAAAACGCGGTATCAATTTGGTTAAGAGATTTTCCCATTCTTCCAACAAGCAGTTTGATTTTAGAGGATATTTTTTTTCAAAGTCCAATTCGATCTATGAAACAAACAAATCTCTTTTAATTAAATAATCACATAGACGAAACAACGTTTTACCAAACAATATCCAAACTGTTGCTTTAGAATTGGCCACTCTGTTAAAATATCGTTTGTTGTAATTGTTGAATTAAAAAACATTTGTCTTGTCTCGTATGTAACATTCCAGTATTCTACCACTTTATCGTACGGTTCAATGTTGTATTTAAGCCAATATTTCGCTTCGTTTTCGTTTGAATATAAATCTGTATTAAGGTTTTTATCTAAATTCAACGAAAGAGACGAACGCAGTTTCGCTGGTTCAGGATTAACAGAAACTTGGGCTTTTCGTAGTTTGTAAATGCTGTTGTGGTAGTGCGCGTATAAATTGCCACTTGGCTTTTTACACTTTTTGTATAAGTAGTAAGTATCCTGTAAACAGTAAATTAATAAGCAAACTTAAAATCAAATCCATTTTTTTTAATCTAATGCAATACCTTAGATTCCTTTGGGAAAATTTGTATAATTTTGTCCGCTAAATTCGAAAAATAAAATCTTGTTGGCTTAATTTTGTTATAAATTAAGTATTCCGTGATCGAGGAACATAAAAGTTTCCGAGTCTTGGTTGATAAACTTTGATTATTTTCAAAGTAATTTAAAACAGCTTTTCCATTCACGTTAGATTTTAAAATTCCTAATAACGAAATCTACTAAATTTTTTTGTAAGTTACTCAGAAACGCAAAATAATACTTACTTCATTTAAATCATTAACCGCACCAAGAAAACTAGAAGAAATGGATTCTGTTGATCCTGATCCGGGCGTTGTGCTTTCTGATGAAAAAGATAAAATTTCAACGCGCTGGAATTTGTTTTGATTAGTTATTTCATTATTTAGATTTTCATTTCATAATTACCACTCCTTGTTCTATTTGCCACTCCTTCAATCTCTGTTCAAAAATAATTTTGCGTCCCAAAAGTTCTTTGGGGAATAATTCATTAATGTGGCTGCTCTGCATAAACTTTAAACTTTCCTCCGTAATGTTGTGTTCTTAAAAAAAACAACAAAAATTAATACAAAGCAAAAACGTTCGCGGCGCCTTTTTTCTTGTGAAATATATTCAAACATACATATGTACATACATGCATATGTATAGTTAACAGTTAACTTTGGTAATGCTGCATAAAAATTTAATGTATGTATGTACATACATATGCATATTCAAAAGGCACATGTTTGCACTTGTATCTACTTATTTCACAATGTTATTTTCACACTTACCTTTCAGTAAATCGTACAAATCTATTAAATCAAATAACTCCAATATTTTGTACACTTTGTCCACTTCGAAAACAATTTCCATATTCGTATTTGACATATTTTATAGCACATGAAGAAATTCCATCACTCACTTGTCACTGTTCAATGAAATAAGATTATCGCTGCTTTATTTTGAGAGAATTCATGTCTGCTTGCATTAGAGTAAAGAGAAACAATCCATGTATGCTTGAACTTAAAATAAGGAAGCATGACCTTATATCAAAGTTTGAGTTAAGTAAATAGTCGGTTCGCATAAGGTTGAGTCATCCTTAAATTGAATAAATTTTTACTTGTTGAAAGTTTAAGTAAATATTGTCCTTAAACCAAGTAAATTTGAACTTCTTTCACTTATAAAGTCTAAAAATGACTTGTTTTCAGTACAATTTTACTAAAATATAGGAAAATGCCATGAACTTAAAATAAGACATCGATTTTCTTATTTTAAGTACGATCGTCCTAAAATTGAAGGGTACGACTTACTCAAATTAAAGGAACTTTACATACTTTGAGTAATTTTTACTATATTCAAGTATATTTTGATCTTTTTAAAACAAGGGCGCACTTTCCTTAATTCTAGTCTGTCCATTATTTTCAGTGTAGTACAAAATATTTAAGTACATATAACATCTTTATTCTAAAATCTGTAAACCGCAAAACCCTTATAAATTTTCTAATCACCTATCCTTTTATCCTTTTCGTAGTCATTTAAAGAAACGGATTGGTCTTTGACATACAAACAAAAATTCATTAGTCGCGATATTTATGAAACTAAAAAAAATAAGTGAACAGTGTATCCTATTATTTGCGCTAAATGTAGTTTGGCAACAATCGTTGTGGGTGCCTATTGAAGTGGCAACAAAGTAGAGCGTATTTCAAGCATAAATTTCTAACTAAATTAATCGTATTGATTTCTTTCAAACATGAAGCAAGCTTCAAAAAGATACCTTCAATAAAAACTGATTCAGTATACAGCATATAAAGTCCAATCAACCGAGCAAAACCCTTTTAATTTGTTTCCACCTCTCACCCTCTCGAATGTTTCTCTTTAAACATTAGCCCAAATTTAATTCTAAGGGGCACTATGTATTTTTATTTAAGTTTCTTATTTAATAACACCGGAAAAAATTGACACATGATTACCGTTGTTTTTTACAATATTCTATTTTATATTCTTAAAGTTTAATCTTGGCTGTACTAAATTTTAAGACAAAGTACGACAATCTTTTTAAGAAGAGTAGTTATAGCCATTTATTTGATTTGATTTACTAAATTTTGAATTTTGGTTAATTAGTTTGCAAAAAATAATTTGACCTCTAACATCGCGTAGCAAATCAATGTGTAAAGATTACCAGTTGCTATTATGCAAAAAGCATATTCGGCTGATAGGAGTTAGAAAACAAATTCAAACGTTAATAGTGTTCCCCGTCATTGCTAGAGTATTAGTATAAAAGCCATAAAAACACAAAAAAATACTTTGCATTTTTTCAGATCATGATTTTAATCATGACATATTGAGGATCCGACGCTTTTTCTATCACATTAATATAAGAAACATACTAAAATGGTTCTTTCTTTGTGTTTACGTTCTCATGCGGAACTAAATTTCATTAGAGGATAAAAACCCGATTTAACAGCAATTTAAATGTGAAAGACAAAGTGTGATGAGACAATAATAGAAATGAAAAGAATGATATTTTCAACAAAAAGGATAAGTGATCGTCTAAATAGGATTGTTTAGAATTATTTCAAATATTTTCGCAACGCAAAAGTTAGTGCTACAGAATGTGTAGATATTTATACGTATACTTATGTCTAAAGTTGTAATAGAAGAAAATTTCACAAATTGTTTCTAAAACCCCACAAGCATCTTTCTTCCTCTTCTTTTGTAGAAGCCGCTTACGCGGTTATAGTCGAGTCAACGCGCCAGTCGTCTCTTTTTTTCGGATTGTGGTGCCGATTGGAGATTCCAGGCGAAGTCAGGTCCTTCCAAGGTCTTCCTCTTCTCTTTGCTTCCCCCGGCGAGTACTGCGTTGAATACTGGAACTGGAGTGTTTTCGTTCATTCGCACGACATGACCCAGCCAGCGTAGCCGCTGTCTTTTAATTCGCTGAACTATGTCAATGTCATCGTATATCTCATCGTTCCATCGAATGCGATAATCGCCGGCGCCGACGCGCAAAGAACCATAAATCTTTCGCAGAACTTTCCTCTCTAAAACTCGTAACATCGACTCATCAGATGTAGTCATCGTCCACGCCTCTGCACCATATAGCAGGACGGGAATACTGAGTGACTTATATAGTTTGGTTTTTGTTCGTCGAAATAGGACTTTACTTCTCAATTGCCTACTCAGTTCAAAGTAGCACCTGTTGGCAAGAGATATTCTGCGTTGGATTTCGAGGCTGACTTTGTTGTTGGTGTTGATGCTGGTTTCAAGATAGACGAAATTGTCTAAAACTTCGAAGATATGACTGTCAACAATGAAATGGGTGCCTAGTCGCTAGTGCGACGACTGTTTGTTTGATGACAGGAGATATTTCGTCTTGCCCTCGTTTACTACCGCGCCCATTCGCTTCGCTGCCTTATCCATTCTCGAGAAAGCAGAACTAACGGCGCGGTTGTTAAGGCCAATGATATACGTATCAACATCATCAGCATACGCCAGCAGCTGTACACTCTTATAGAAGATTGTACCTTCTCTGTTTAGTTCTGTAGCTCGAATTATTTTTTTCCAGAAGTTGGTTGAAGAAGTCACCCAAAAAGGAGTTGCCTTGTCTGAAACCTCGTTTGGTATCGAATGGCTTGGAGATTATATATGCTCCTTATCAGTTCTCCGCCGCCGTGTTTGAATAGCTCGGCCGGCAATCCATCTGCCCCCGCCACTTTGTTGTTCCTCAGACGGGTAAATGCTATTCGAACTTCTTCATGGTCGAGCAATGGAACATCTGCTCCATCCTCATCGATTGGGGAATCGGGTTCGACTTCTTCTGGCGTTATACTTTCACTGCTATTCAGCAGTCTGGAGAAGTGTTCCTCATCGAACCACCTGTTCTTTCGACCTTTCCAAGAACCAGTGGTTTCGCTAGCAGTTATATGTAGGGAGCTTGAAATGCCATTCTACAGTTCCCTTATACCAAGATTTAGAGAGCAGGAGTGCAAGTGGAACAGAAAACCATTACGGCTGTCTGTTGTGATTATAGTTCCTCTATGTCGTACCTTCCCTGTTAATGGGGTGCCTATCTTCGCTACAAACAGGTAGCGGTCCGAGTCGATGTTAGGTTTTGGGAGCGTACAGAGTCAAGGACACTGGAAACATGGCGTCCATCTATTACGGTATGATCGATCTGGAGATAGCCATGTAGTGTGATGAAGTTTATTGTCTTGGAATCTAGTATTTTCAAACAATCGCACTTCAGAGCCCCTGCAAAGCCAATCAGCCTCATCCCATTTGCTGAGCTTTTTTATGGAGGCAGGATTTTTCAACTGTTTCAAAGAAGCCTTCTGTACTCACACTGGCCTTAAAATCGGCAAACACAATTTTTACTTCGTGACGGGGAGCGTGCTCCAGCCGCTCATAAAGGCATCTTTAGTCATGTTCTTCTCTGCTGTCGCGACTTGAATTAGTGTTGTGGACAAATTTTTCTCTGATTCGGATTGCGGCTAGACGTTCATCCACCGGAGTGGAAGCCAAGACTAGACTACTGAGTCTTTCTCCCACCACGAATACTCGTCCATCGCATTTCTTGAACGGCAGTGATGTCAGCCTTTACTTTTACGAGGACATCAACCAGCTTGGCAGCGGAACTTTCCCAATTAAGGGACTGAATATTCCAGGTACATGTCCTTAAATCATAGTCATAAGTGAGATCTTTTACATCTGACACAAGGGTTGCTCACGATTCCCGGGTCATGCTTACTTAGAAGCATGACTATACCCCAGTACCCCCCTCGGTTGACTTTATGTCTAATATATTGGTCAATCTGGTCAAAAATGGAAAAAATCGGATCAATACTACGCTGGGCTCCCTTATACCTAATAAAAAAATTTCAAACTTTATATTGATTGGTTCAATTTCACCCGAACTTAGCCTTCCTTACTTGTTTAGATATTATTTGAATGTATTGTAATTAATTATGAAGTTGAGAATCATTAATTGTTATAACGACTTTTCTTGTCTTAGCAGGTCATAGCGGTGTAAATCAATTAGGAGGCGTATTCGTGGGAGGACGCCCATTACCTGATTCTACTCGTCAAAAAATCGTTGAGTTGGCCCACTCAGGAGCACGACCTTGTGATATATCCCGCATATTACAAGTTTCTAATGGCTGCGTCAGTAAGATTTTGGGCAGGTTAGTAGTAATAGTCAAATTAGTTAAAAGCTAAAGTGAATCAAACGTTATATCTACATAAAAAGCCATTTAATACAATTTTCTTTTCTTGATGAATTTCTTTCAGATATTATGAAACTGGAAGCATACGACCACGAGCTATTGGTGGTTCTAAGCCACGAGTGGCCACCGCAGAGGTTGTGAGTAAGATTTCACTTTACAAACGCGAATGTCCTAGCATTTTTGCGTGGGAGATACGTGACCGGTTATTGCAGGAATGCATTTGTACTAACGAAAATATACCTAGTGTAAGTTATTCAACAAACTGAAAATATACACCTGCATATAATATAATTTTATCTAATTTTTATAAAATGTAAAATGTTAGAAAGTTTGTATTTTATTCAAATGTTTATTATACTACTTGCCCCCTAAACCGTCCGTTTACATTTTTTCACCCTAACCGCAGATGAGCCAAAAATTTATCCAAGTGTATGTAGACACTAGAAAAAACCACAAAGCATGTACACACATACGAGCACGTAATCTCGAAGTACCGAATTTCTACAGTATTAATGCTATCTGCTATGTTAACTTCATTTTTAAGATTTGCTCGTGTTGTCACCAACTTTCATTTAGTTGTACGACCCCCATTGTCCTTAATTTCTTTTTTCTCCCAATTGTTGACACCTCTATCCACCCTTACTGTCGCAATCATTTAAGCACATATTTAGCATTTCTTATTTGCTCTATTCAACTTTCCTTATTATTTACTTCTCGCTCTGTTGCTTAAACGCTTCAATGGTTGAAACACGCTTGATTTATTCCAGCCAGCAAATCGACGTACGCACAGCTTCTCAGAGTGAGTGTTGAGGCCAATTGGAAGTAAGGGCATCAATTTTGGTTAAGAGAGTGTGAAAACCTCATTGTCGTCGTGACAAGCGTGACGGAATGACATTTTTTATTTAATATTTAATTTAGGGGTGAATAATTTAGGATGCAAAGTGTTTGACGGATTGTAAATCTATAGATATATACAGAGGAAAATATACGAGCATTATTGATACCTTTTGGCTTAAAGACTGATCGGTTTGCATTGGTGTTAAAACCTTAGGGACACTGTGACGAAACTAACAAGCCCTCCTTTACTTAGTATTTTCTTCCACATATTCTGTTTATATATGTACAAATGTGTAAGTACATAACGGCTGTTAAGAGTCTTAGACAAATTATTAACAAGAATCAATTGGAATATTATTTTAACGACAATAGGAGCAAAATTAATATATCAATATCATATTATGATACGACTTTTGTCGTAACAAATAATTAACAATAATTAACAAATACCTGTTGTTTATCCAAACTCATTGTTCATTTCAGGGCATTTTATTTTAATAGTATTCATTTCGATTCGTATTAAAGCGTATAAAAATTAAATTAAACTTTTTATAACAAATTTATCAGCATTATACAAGTACAAATTTTAAACACGTTCATACGTTCATTTTTCAGTTTATAATTTCCGTCTTTCCGTCTGTCTGTATGTGCATATATACGCGAACGAGCCCTTCAGTTGTCGAGATAACGAAAAGTTAACGATTTTCTTGTTTTCTTATACATTTTTATCTCTTATTACATTTTTAAGTTGCAAAACTTGTATAGATACATGATCATATTTGCATTAACAGAAAATGTACATTAGTTTAATTTATTTTGAAAACTACATGTTGGTTCAAATACAAAGTCCCTCGAAATTTTGTATGATAATTATTTATGAATTTTTCACCATATCTCCGTTTGCGACATTTCTATAGTGATTTTTCCACATGAATAGACACCCCTACAAAAGTTGTAAGGTAGTGCATACTAAACCAAAGAGAATACTGGCATCCTGCCATCCTGTCACATGACCGCACATTTTTAACTCCCAACTGCCAAACACGCGCTAACAGCACTTCTACTACGCTAAACGATTTCTCCGTTCACTTAGTAAACAATAACGTAAATGATGTACCCACAAAAAGTTCAATACAATAACTGAATTTGATTACAATGCAAATGCTATAACAAATAGCAATAATCAAATGTCAACTAAAATCAAACAGAAAGGGCTGAATAAAATTGGTGACATAATAAAATAAAGCCCAAGCTTTTTAGCAAAAGAAATTTGCTAAATGTCGCAAAATAATACTGTCTAAAGTATTGTAAAAGAGAAAGTAAAAAATACCAAATATCCGAAAAATGATTAAATAAATTACAAGTATAATAACAAAAAAAACATGACCTCGCTATATGGAACATTCAAAAATAACTACCAGTTATATAAAAAATATGTAGCGTTGAATGCAAATTAACTGTGAGATGTCGTTTATGTCAGATTTGGTAAATATATCAAATCAAAAAGTTTTCCATTCAAGCATTTGATTCCATTAGCTTATATGACAGCTCTATGCTATAGTGATCCAATCTAAACAAGTTCTTCAAAAATTCGTTGCTTTAAGAATATGACAAATAAAAAAGTTTTTCATACAAGCACTTGATTCTGATCGTTTAGTTTGTGTTGGATGACAATCATAATTCGTATATTATTGGTCTTAGACTCACTTAGTTTCATTATTACACTTTACTTCATGTCCGAGATATTTATCTTAAAATCTAGGAATCTAGACTCAAATGTGTACATATGTAATTTAAATGCAAACAAAGAGGCTGAACTAATAATATTTCTGCCATACGTATGTATATGACGCTCAGCGATTTTTATTAATATAACTCATATATTAACCAATATAAACGATTGAAAACTTATGGTCCGGTTTCGACAATTATTAGAGATGGTATCATGAGATATTATACCATTTATGCACAAATTTATTTCGATGTCTTAAATGGCTTTCTATTAGAAGGAATTTGAAATTGTGATATATAGGTAATATAAACAGTTGGGACAATGTTATGCACCAAATTTGGTTAAAACCAAAAGGTGAACGGTGCCAATTGTTCAATTTAGCATCGTCTTCTATGACGTGCTTCTGCATCATATACCATGCAAAATTTATTTCTGTTTACGTTTTTATTTAGTGAGTTATTGCCTTTTGAGTATTTTTGAAAACAACATTCATGTATTTGGGGATCCGATTTCAAAACTTTTCACGCTGTACGAAGAGGTGGTCAGCAAGTTTGGTTAATGTAGCTATATTGGTTTGTGGGATTTGACATATCAAAATTTTTAACCGCACTTGCTTTCTCTACTGATACTTACTGTACCAAACATTTATCATTATTTGTATCTTATTTACATTTTTTATGTTTTCGCTGAACGGCATGAAATGGGCGTGAAAATAATCAGGGTTCTCATTTACTACTCCGTAGCAGCAAAATTTCTAAAATTATTGCTATGCTATCGCTACCGCTTTCACTTTGTCGGGAGCCGCAGCATAGCCTTAGCATAACAATGTAAAGTATGAGCTCTACTCTGCTCCGAGTTTTGTTAGGTAAAAAACTATAGCTGGAGCGGGAGCAAAAATAAAGTTCTGCGCTATGCTCTGGCGTAGCGGTAGCAAGAAATTGGGAGCGGTAGCACAGCAGAGCAAATCAAAATTTTCATGTGCTACAGCTCCCGAATGTGTTTGTTGTTTTTTTTTTTTCTTTTTTGCAATTTTCTGGCATTTACAAGTATGGTACAAGTTGGTATATAAAAGAAAGTCGTTTATAACTCAAGAATGGCTGAACCGATTTGGCTTAAAATTGGTGGGGACGTAGTTTAAAAGCAGGGTAAGGACATAGGATACATTTTATCTCTTTATGCTAAAATTCAATACAGCTTATAAATACAAAAATTATATTTCAAATCATAAGCATTTGTTCAAAATTTATGTAAGAATCATTTGAAAATTTTAGTAATTCAAAAATAGAAAGAAATAAGTAAACACATTCGGGAGCTGTAGCACATGAAAATTTTCATTTGCTCCGCTGTGCTACCGCTCCCAATTTTTTGCTACCGCTACGCCAGAGCATAGCGCAGAACTTAATTTTTTGCTCCCGCTCCAGCTATAGTTTTTTACCTAACAAAACTCGGAGCAGAGTAGAGCACATACTTTACATTGTTATGCTAAGGCTATGCTGCGGCTCCCGACAAAGTGAGAGCGGTAGCAAGAGTAAAATGAAATGCTACGAGAGTAGCGTAGTTTTTCAAACGCTGAAAATAATCCGATTCCGCTTATTTGCAATACACATCTTCCTAGGGTGTCTGTGAACAAGCGACATTCCAATTTTTACTCAAGTTATCGATTACACGAACAGACGGAAAGTTGGGCTAGCAGTAACTTGGAATTCAACTCGACTCGTCATACTGAACGGTTTGTCCGGAAAGTAATAGGACTAATTTTCTTTCGCCGCGACTGTACTTCAGACCGTGCGCGCAGCAACTGGATTCGGTAGAGGGCGTTTCTAGCTAACGAACGAGCGGCTGGTCAGTTGTCCCCGAGTACCTGAAAAGTCAGGACAAAAATGTTTGCTCGACGTGTTTCTGTGAGTGGTGGAAGCCGAAAATGCTGCGTTCGTTAGAGCAGAGGTACGCGATTAACTTCTGTGTGAAACTCGGTAAATCTGTGACAGAAACGTTTGATATGATCTTACCCAGATATTGTTTTAGCAAGAAGTGGTGTGTTTCGGTGGCACCAGGCCTTTTTGGAGGCCAGGATGACGTCACCGACAACTTAGACCCTCGACTAAGTATTCGTTTAATTGCCCAGATGTTAAATTTATCAAAATCTGTGGTTCGTGACGGAGCATTTGAACATGCGCAAGGTGTGCGCGAAGAAGGTCCCAAAAGTGCTCACTGACGACCAGAAATTGCGGCATGAGAAAGTATGCCAAGAAAATTTGAGCATTTGTGAAAGTCACCCCCAATTTTTGAATAACTTAATCACAGCTGACGAGTCATGGATCTTTAAGTATAATCCCGAGACAAAGAGGCAATCTTCCGAGTGGTACACGCAAGCGTCTTCTCGCCCAAAAAAGGGAAGAATGAGCAAATACAAAGTGAAAACGATGCTCATTGTCTTGACATTAAAGGCATCGTCCACCATGAATTTGTTCCTCTAGGACAAACCGTTAACGCCAAGTTTTACGTGGAAGTCCTCAAGAGACTCCAACGAAGGATCAATCGGGTCCGACAAGTCATCGCAGCCGATTGGACACCAGGACAACGCCCCGGCTCCCACCGCCTTTCTTGTGAACATATGCAAATATGAAAGTTTTTAAAGAATTGTAACGATTGATTCAATAATTTGTTTTTAATCCACTTAGTCCTATTACTTTCCGGACAAACTCGTATAATCCTATATCTGTCCCGAGAACTTTTAAGTGTAACAGAAAATCATTAGGAGAACATAACTATTACACTCTTTTGCGTGAGTATACATAAGTATATAGACTACGAGTATTGGCAAAAATTCCAATGCTTATGTAAAAAATTACACATAACCGCTAAGTTTTTATAATAAAAATCTTCAAAATTTTCTAATAAATAATAACTGTAAAAATAATAATATGAAAGGAGTGATTTACACAACTTTGCAAAACAATTGGTACATTCTAAACCAACCACTAAAGTTTTTAACTTTAGATTTCGTTCAAAACAGAGCTAAAACATCTAAATCCGATTTGCTTGATTCCCGCAGTATGTTAAAATAACTATCCTGGGTTCAAAACGCTTAGTACAATGCACAATTGTTTAGCTAAAAATAGATTGCCAGTTATAAAGAAAAAGTTCATAAAACGTGTATAATTGAATATAACATATCTTTTCGGCATTTGCCTCTTTGTTTATTTTGATGCATCCCTAAACAGAATTCATTATATATTTGTTATTCTGTCTCATGTTTTCTGATTTTTGTAATGTAAAATGAAAATAAAGATTTAACAAAAGAGATCAAATCCTACAAGATCAAGGAAAATGTTATGAATTGTGAGCACAAATAAATCCAAAATCGATCTTATACGGCAACAAAATCACTTCAGACCTGCGTTATTTTACCTATGGACAAATACATATGATATAAAGCCAGGGGGTAGCATTGACCTGATTTTATCCACTTTTCGAGTTACTACATATTATTAACCAAAAAATATGCACTCTAAGTTTTATATAAGTTCGACGTTTCCTTTTGCCTGTTATTGTGGAAATGTTAAAATATCTTGTTCAGGGTATAATAAATGGTAATCCATTAATTCCAAAACGCTCACTTTGTTGACATAATAAAGTCTAATGCTGCAACTTTTTTAATGGCCTTTTCAACTGTATTTCATACCTTTAACATTTTCTCTTATAATTTTTATTTAAGCAAAAGAAACATTTCAGTGTTAAAAAATGGGTTCTTCGACATTTTCGCCTTTCAAATTTTACTAATACTGGCACTGCATTCGCACCCCTTGTTTTTTCGTGAAAGGATATTTTTGCCTAATTTTTCCAGTTAGTTGAACTTCCCCCTTCCGACTCAAAGCGCCTGCCTTGTACTGCCTTTTAAATCACAGTCAATTCTGCTGTTTCTGCCGCGCTGTCAACAACAGATATTGCAGCATATTAAACTGAAAAAAACAACAACAAAGAAAAAGGCAATGACAAGAGCAACGAAAAAACAACAATTGCACCAAAAAACAAAAGTAAATGAATTGACATAGAGTAAAAAGCATCTAGACAAAATTGTGCGACAGCTGCTGCCGTAGTCAGTTGGACTACAAGCGGCAGGCGGCAGCTAAACAAGCAATCAGGGCTCTTTTAACTTCTGCTTCCCTTATATCGGTTCTAGCCTAGCGCGGATCTAAAACAATCAAACTTACTTACATACACAAATTCGTAAAAGTTTGTATGTTTGTATGGTAGTAAGGTTATACATGTGCACAAACGGGCAAGGATGGGAATAATGTAAACTTCTAAGCATCTTAGAATTTTTCATTAACAAGAATTTTACAGCATAAATTTAGGACATCACAAAATTTCTATATATGCCATAAAAATCCCCAGGTTGTTGGTGCAATGCGTTCAAACAATTGAAAAAAACTGCATTGCATTTATGTTAAAATTTTTACTTTCCGATTTTATGAAGCCACGCATTTACTTATGTATGGTACATCTGTATCAGTAGCGAATCCAGAATTTCTTTCTGGGGCTGATTGGTATTCCCCTCCGACATATTTTGAATATTGATCTATGTAAGTTATCGTATGTATATATATATTAATTTTAGCTTTATGTGCATTCTTCAACTATTTATATGAATATACCATTGATTTCGGCAAATTGTTTAGGTTTCCTCTATAAATCGAGTACTGCGCAATCTGGCCGCTCAAAAGGAACAACAACATAGCTCGCCTTTGACAAATGGCAGTAACTGTAATGGGGGCAGCGTTGCCAGTACTAATAGCAACCCGAAAGCAACCAATCCAATTGGCAGCACGACCGGCAGCGGCTCTATGGGCGGTTCTAGCGGAAGCAGCGTTGTGGATATGCAATTGCGGACCACGAACACACCTCTAAATTCTGATGGCAGCGTGGGGAGCAGTGTAAATGATGGCGGCGAAGGCGATGCCTCTGCGAATAGGAACTCTGTTGTTAGTGGGGCTACCACAGATGCTATGTATGACAAGCTTCGCCTACTAAATGACCATCATCAACTTGGAGGGATCGGCTCATTGCATCCATCTACAGTCACTTCAGCACAGATGGAAGCATCGGTCCCAGCACCCCCACATAACCTCCATCATACACAGCAGATACAACCGCAAATTCATCTTGATCATCATCCGGTTCAACCAAACACGCATTCGCAGTCTCTTTCTCATATGCATGTTTCAACAACAACCCTACCGACTCAATCGCACACCGCAAATACATTAGCGCTCACACATCACCATCCTCAACACGCTGTGGTTAATCAGTGTTGGCCACCACGCCACTACTCCACCTCATGGTACTCACCGCCATTAAGTAGTGGACTTTCCAGTGGAGCTGTGTCCAGTGGCCCGAATAGCGTCGGTAGTGCTGCTATTTTATCACCCTCCAAAACTTTGGCTTCAGCCTTTGCAACAGGTGTTCAACCGCTCAGTCCTCATGGCGGCGGTAAAACGGCAAATGGAAACGGCGGAAATGGCAGTAATGGGAGCTTATCGTCAGCGCAAGTCAACAGATGCCCAATAAGCGATGACTTAATGCTGAAAAAAGGTAAGCGCACCTGAGTTTCTTTTCGTTAAGTTAAATATGTCTAAGTTCAATAAAAAATGCACATATGGGTTAAAATACATTTTTATTTGTATAGAATTACATTTTACAGTACACACGTACATACATATTAATGCAGCGTGCAAAATTAGACCGTATAATAAGCAAACTGATTGGATTTGTTGATTTATCTGACGTAGTATTCAATTTACTTACTTGTCCAACAAATATTCGAATCAGTACCCCTAGAGAAGGTATTAACTGATATTATTTAAATTTCATAAATTAATAATATGATATAACACTAAAAGAAATAGTATCGCACAGTTATATGGACATCTCTCACACGAAAACTCATATACATATACATACTATAGTGTGTTGAAAAAGTATCGCGAATTTTGAATTTTCGCGGGTTACGTATATTCGAATTTCGAATTTTTTGTGGCGGTATGTTGGTACTCATGTCTCTCACTTATGCCGACAAGCTCGGCCATTTTGAATGTTCATTTAATTGTTGACAGCTGCTTTGCTTGCACGTGTTTTGGATCGTCTTCGATTTTTACCTATTCAAAAAAATGGATCAAAGAACCTGTATCAAATTATGTGTGAAAAACGAAATTAAGTGCGCGGATGCATTCCGAATGTTGACTGTGGCATACGGAGAAGCTACCTTGGACCGAAGCAACGTTTATCGGTGGTACAAAATGTTCTCAGAAGACCGAGAAGATGTGAACGACGAAGAGCGTGCCGGACGCCCGAGCACTTCAACAACAGAAGAAAAAATTAATGAAGTGGAGAAAATGGTATTGGCCAATCGTCGAATCACTGTTAGAGAAGTTGCTGAGGACCTAAACATATCGATTGGCAAGTTATGCGCAATTTGCGGGAAGCAATCCGCCAGAAACGCCCGGATTTGTGGAAGAACAAAAATTGGCTTTTGCACCACGATAACGCCCCTGCTCACCCATCGTTGCTTGTGCGCGACTTTTTGGCCAAAAACAACACACTAATGATGCCGCAGCCACCGTATTCCCCAGATCTGGCCCCTGTGACTTTTTCTTGTTCCCTAAACTGAAGAGGCCCATGAAAACACGACGTTACGCTTCTCTTGACGAGATAAAGACGGCATCGAAGGAGGAGCTGAAGAAGATAAAAAAAATGATTTTTTGAAGTGCTTCGAAGATTGGAAAAACCGTTGGCACAAGTGTATAATATCTCATATGGATTACTTTGAAGGGGGCAAAATAGATATTCATGAACAAATAAATAATTTTTGAAAAAACACAAAATTCGCGATACTTTTTGAACACACATTAAGTTATCTACGTAAACACCTTTAACTAAGTAGCTTCCCTGCTTACACATGTGCACAATCGTTCAGCTGTGCTACAGTACGTTTAACAATGAATAAAAAATCGATTTTAGTTAGCTTGTTTTTACCCTAAATAGGGTATGTTTAGGAAACGTCGGAGTGCCTTAAAGTATGTACCTGTATAAATGATCAGAGTGATGAGCTGAGTTGATTTAGCCATGCCCATCTGTACGTAGGCGAACTACTCCTTCAGTTTTTGAGATAAGGATCTGAAATTTTGTAGAGGTCCTTTTCTCAACAAGAAACTGCTCATTTGTCGGAATCGGTAATATTGGACAACTCTGACATATAGCTGTCATCCAAACTAACTGATCTAATTTTTTGACAAGATATCTTCACAAAACTCGACACATATTATTGTTGATCGAACCACTAACGCGTTTTTCAATAAGAGCGCTACGAAAGTGAAAGTACATTCGATGCCTTTATGTATACAACTCGATTTATTTTGCATGGCCACCATGGGTACGCTTGCAGAAGTCCAGTCGCTGAAACCAATTTTCGAAGGTTTTCAAGCATAAATTGGCCGATACTGCTGCGTACCCATAACCATAGACTTGATGTAGCTCCACAAGAAATAGTCTAACGGCGTCAAATAGCACGACCGAGGCGGCAAATTTACTGAGACATTTCGTGAGATAACACGTTGACCAAACTTGGTTTTCAATAAATCGATTGTGACATTCGTGATGTGGCTTGTGGCGTCGTTCTGTGGGAACCACATATTGTCCAAGTCCATATCTTCCAATTCGAGCGAAAAAAATTCGGTTATCATTAAGCGGTAAAGATTCCCATTCACAGTAACGCTCTGGTCTTGAGCATTACGGAAGAAGTACGGCCCAATGACGCCGCCGGCCCACAAACCGCCCTAACTTTTTCAGGATGCAATGCTGACTCATGGAATACGTTTGGTTTGCTGCCTGACCAATAATGCCTATTTTGCCTATTGACGAAACCATTCAATCAGAAATGAGCCTCATGGCTGAAGATAATTTTTCGACGAAAATCCGGATCAATTTCAAGTTGTTGCTCAGCCCAATTTACGAACATACGACGATATTTGTGGTCAAGCGGCTTCAGTTCTTGCGCCAGTTTGATCTTGTAAGGATGTAGGCTAAGATCTTTTCATACAACGACGTCACAGAGATGCCCAACCCTTGAGAACGACGTGTAAAAGACTGATTTGGGTCTTCCTCAATTGATGCGATAGCGGCAGCAATATTTTCGAGACTACGGGCACTTCTTTGTCTCACTGGCACGAGAACATTTTGTACTGTGCCTGTGGATTAAAATTTGTCCACTAGACACTCAAGTGTTGAAGCCACTGACTCCGAATTTCGGCAGTAAATTTTAAAAATTTCATCTTATTGTTGGATCGTATAACTTTCCATGATGAAATGGTAAACCTTACTGAAGAGAAATGTCACAAGAGCGGGAAAAAATATGGTGGCGTCTGGTGCCCCAATCGGTCCATTTTTGTAGCTTCCCTATTGAAAACCCCGTTATATGCGCAAAATTGTGTGACGTTGACGTTGGACATAGCTGTGTTGGGTACATGAGAACTATTGGCGTAAATCGATTTTAACGGTAAAATGCTCCAAAATAAACGGTGAAATAAAAAATAAATGAAATAATTGTTCATTTTTTACAATATTTTTTCGACAGAAATCAAATTTAAACAGATACTTTGAGGCGGATATCTCCATGTGCTGAAAGTCTTATAAAAATGTTTGTGTTTTTTCGTAATCCACTGTCCTTTTTTCATAAAATTTGGTTATTTTTAAAAATTATGTTTCAACAAAAACTTTAGAATTACATTCATTCTTACACACATAGTATACAGTATTCTCCGCTTAATTAACCCCCGGTCAATTGATTTCCGCGCTTATTTGAAACACCTAACCGGTCAAAAATATATTGCAAGCAAAGTAGGTGTAAATTTTTCTGCTTTATTAAACTCGGTTAATACGTTTCCCTGCATAATTGTAATGATGCTATGTTAAATAGAAGGAAAAAGAAGATCCCCCGAAGCCTTCGTTAGTTCCTGATATTTTAAAATACATATAAGAACGAATTTTTATTCAGGGAAGAAGTTTTTGTGTGAATTAGGAAATATATAACATTCTAAAATTGTAAGCGAGGAGGTTCAAATAGTTTAGTATAGTTAGTTTATACACATGTGAATGTTGTAATGATAAATATATAAAGTGCACATATGATATTTTTAAATTAATTAGGTTCCCAATTAAGCGGGAGTCCTGTAAATAAATGAATTGTTGAATGAAACGAGTTTCGCGGTTAATTGATTTCCTGGTTAATTGAACAAAAAATTGTGCATTTTTTAAGTGTAATTATCCGGGGGATACTTTATATGTGAATGCCGATTTGTCTTCGCAATAGTCACGTGTGTCGTACTGTCATTGCAACTCAGTGTCAGTGTTGTGGTCAATGTCACGCATACAACATGATTGCGTAGTGAAGCGACGTTTATTGTCAGTTCGAATTAATCGCCGTGCCGATATACTGGCAAAAAAGTTGTTGAACAACTACTCAATAGCTAGGATGTGCAAACGTTATTTTTTGCCATATTTGTATGTAAAAACATACATGTATGTAAGAGTGTATACGGATTGGGTGCTTACATATAAGTGTGTTATACGAAAAGTGGTATACTTCAGAAGGAATTCAAATATCACTTGACATACATACGACTACCTACTTACATACATTCGGCAATGCCTCAGACAAGCAATATTTTCTCCAACATTTTGATTTCAGTTTGTAACAAAAGTTGATGCTGTGTTCAAATTCCTTACGAAACTTAACTCCGACCTATATATAAATAACAAAACCTAAGCTCGGGTGCAACCGAGCATTTTATACGCAACTTGCAACAATCAAAACCAGGGATGTTCGAAAATCCTGATATTTGTTATATAGGGACTAGGCCAAGTTTTCGCTCAAATTTATCTATTTTAGACACAAAGATACACTGTTATGAGTTAAACATGCTCTCTTGTTTTCATTGAGATAACTCACATGTTGGCCGATATATGCGGCACAAAGTCACCCGAAAGTTCGAAAATCTTTATATTAATTATATGGAGGCTAAGGGAAGTATTGGTCCGCTTCAACCCATTTTTGACATTCAGATATACCATTATAAAATAGGGATTATCCCTTAATTTCAGTTATATATATAACGCCTTGACTAACATTTTTGATCAAAAGTCAAGTAAAGGTACCGGGGTCTAAATATTCGGTACCTAATGACTTCAACAGTTTTTATTGGACTTAAGCAATTTTTGGTCATAGGGTGGCACACTCTAAAAGCATTATTCTTGTAAAGTTTTATCCTGTTATATTAGCTGCTTCTTGATTTGTGTACTGGAAACTGAACGAATCAAGTGGAATTTAAAATTGTTCAATATGGGAAGTAGGCGTGATTGTTGTCCGATTTCGTTTATTTTCATAGTGTGACATAAGAATATAAGAAGAATGTCACGAACTAAATTTTGTCGAAATCGGTTAGTCGGCTCCTAAACTATGGGATTTCACCTAAAAGTGGGCGGTGCCAAACCCATCGTCTAATTTTCATGCCGGCTCCCATAATGCTTTTTCATACCATATCGGTAGTAAAATTTAATGCTTCTGGCGTAATTATTGATTTATCGCGCTTTTAGTAGTTTTAAACAGTACCGTTATATGAGGAGTGAGCGGGGTTATCCTCCGATTTCATCTACATATTTTCAAACTGTCAGTAGAAGTTTTTATATGATTTGCACTCAACAAATGTGGTTGTTGTAGCTTAAGTGGTTTACGCCCTTGTTAGAGGGCGGGGCCACACCCATTTTTTAAAAATTTTTGCTCACAGGTGCCTCTTTCTACTGCGATCCTCTATATCAATTTACAGGTTTATATCTTAATTTATGACACTTTATATGTTTTCGGTCAATGGCGATATCTCAACGGACAGTCAAACGGATTTCAACTTTTCTCGTCATTCTGATCATTTATATATACATAGCCCTATATCTATCTCGCATTGTTTTAGGTGATACGTCCATCCGTTAGGTTATCAAAACTATAATACTCTGTAACAACTGGTTGCAAGAGTATAAACTTTACTATATTACTCACTACCACGTTAATACTTTATTGTATGGCCCCGACTTTTGAAGACAGCTTGACATCAGTGAGGTAAGCTCTCCATCAGTTTCTGTTATCTGTTCCATGGAATGAAATACCACGCTTCAGTAAATTTATTCCAAAAGTCATCCAATTTTTTAAATTATATTTTGCCCGATTTTAACTTTTACATCCTTCCAAAGTTTCTTTAACGGGTTAAGATTGTGACTTTGCGCTGGCCATTCTAATTCATCAAGAGTTTCGGTAGATAACCCATCTTTTATTGCCTTAACTGCGTTTTTTGGATCACTCTACGCATGCATTCCAATTTACACACTTTGATTTAAATAAGAATTGCTCCATTGTGAGTCTTAGGATGTTTAAATAGGAATTATGATCCATTCTACCAACAATTTTGACCAACGATGCACAGTGAGACAGTCCAATAGTAACCGCGGCAAAGAATGGTTTTTGACGTGTCGTCCAATTTGGATGAAATTTTCACAGTATATTAACAGATATATGAGTAACAATTCACTGAAATTTCAGCCTCATAACTTCATTACTTTTTGGTCTAGAGCAAGTCAAAGGCGAGGTATGCCAACGCGCTTGAAATATGTTAGTTCAATATGTAATAATCAAAAGCTTATTAAAATAAAAATACATAATAAATGTAACTTTAAAGATTTTTTTTAATTAATTTAGTTATTGTAGAATGAGTAAATGAAAAAATAAATTAAAAAAAAACACAATTTTGTTTTTCTTAACAACAGAATTGTGGTGCAAAAATTGAACATTTTGCATTTTCAATGGCCTAGGAAATATAGAGCAGCCCCTCGCCCTAGGTGCAGACTTATAGCAAATGAAAGTTTGAAATCTCAACTTTAATTTAAAGTAGAGGACATATAGCAAAAGTTTGCAAAAGCACATTAAGCATACAAAAAACTACAAAAAGTACGTAACGCGTACATTCTGTCGCTATACGTATGTTAGCATGCAATAGCATGTTTACAACTTTTTACTTTTATTTTTTTTAATTGTTTACTATTCACTTATTGTGCAAGAGAATAGTAATAAAATACATTTGTTTTTTGTTAGTTATTCAGAATTATGCTTTAAAGATCATTTATGTTTTAATAAAAATATTCTTGTTTACATAAATTTTATTTACGTTATTAATTTGATAGATAATTTTGTTGAAGGCCATTAACTTTGGAGTAGATAATTGCATAATTTTTAATTTAAATTGATAGTGCAAGATATTGTTCTTATCTAAGTTGTGTTATGATCACTTTCTAATGTGGTTAGTTTAATTGTTATATTGTAGTGCCGCTTTTCGCCTGGCAGGAAAATAGAAAATAGTATCTTGCATTATAATTATTTTTGTATAATTAATTTGGTTTTGGTTGTTGTTGGTTTTTGGGCATTTTTTCCATCCGCTGAGCCAAACCAGTTTTTTTTTTGCTCAAACATATGTACATCAGTACACACATAAATGATCGTGTTCTTATCAATTTTAGTGAAGTAAAAAAGTAAGAGAAAAAAAACGTAAATAAGAATATTCTCTTTGTATTAATAATAACTTTTAGCTGTTAATCCCAGCAAGCCATATTATAGCACTTACTTATTAAAAACAAACTGTAAAATAATATTACATTGTTGTTGTTTTAAATATTATTGATCAACAAATGATAATTGCAATTATATATGTAATTCAAAATCTATTTGAGCGTGCAAGTTTAAACAAGTTTATATCGGGTGATTTTTTAAGAGCTTGATAACTTTTTTTTAAAAAAAAACGCATAAAATTTGCAAAATCTCATCGGTTCTTTATTTGAAACGTTAGATTGGTTCATGACATTTACTTTTGAAGATAATTTCATTTAAATGTTGACCGCGGCTGCGTCTTAGGTGGTCCATTCGGAAAGTCAATTTTGGGCAACTTTTTCGAGCATTTCGGCCGGAATAGCGAATTTCTTCGGAAATGTTGTCTTCCAAAGCTGGAATAGTTGCTGGCTTATTTCTGTAGACTTTAGACTTGACGTAGCCCACAAAAATAGTCTAAAGGCGTTAAATCACTTGATCTTGGTGGCCAACTTACGGGTCCATTTCTTGAGATGAATTGTTCTCCGAAGTTTTCCCTCAAAATGGCCATAGAATCGCGAGCTGTGTGGCATGTAGCGCCATCTTGTTGAAACCACATGTCAACCAAGATGCTAACAAACTTTTTGTTGCCAAAAATGGAAGAACTAAGCGTTTGTGAGTTGTGGCTGTTGCCTTATTATTTTATACCCAAAGTATAATAAATTTGTTCACACGATAGTAAGCCCCAGCATAAAAGAACAGGCATTAAAATAGTATATTAATATATTGTGTATGAAACGATGAATTGATTATTTAAATATTTATTTATGTTGAATTTTCGTTTTTAGGGTATTCATATTTCAAAAACTTGCAGGAGACATTTTTTAAAAGTTCTAACGTAACAACAAGAAAAAATGTTAACTTTGGCTGCACAGGAGCTATATTACGGTTCCCGGGCGAGTTTTTTATAGCATAATAATAAAAAGGTATTAAGAGATCTCTATCTTGATCGGTCAGTTCGTTTGACAGCGATAAGCGATATTTGTCTGAACTGAACAATTTGTTCGACGATTTTAGCGTTAGGTTTGGCTATGCCATCGGTAATTTATGCCAAATTTCGTGAAGATATCTTCGCAAATGAAAAGGCTCTCTATACAAGATGTTGATGATTGATTTCTATGACAGCTACTTAATTATATGCGATAGTGGTCCGATCTAAACAATTTTACCAAAGATTATAATGAGCTCGTCAAACTCTTCATTTATATACATACATATATACATTATGATCATGTATATACTGTTCAGGGTATAATAATTAAAAAATGAAATATTCCGAAAATGATGAACATAATATATAACAGAAATAAAATTGTTCTGAAATGAAGTTTAGATCACGTACTACTATTGTTCGGAATCTAAATATGAATCGAAAAGATCAACTAAATTATGCGAGCAATTTCTTCTTCTTCTTCACTGGCGTAGATACCGCTTACGCGGTTATAGCAGAGCTAACAATAACGCGCCAGTCGTTTCTTATTTTCGTCGTATATCTTAGAGAACTCCTCGTTAGACCGAATGTGATATTATCCATGGCCATTGGCCATCTTTTGCAGAACTTTTCTCTCGAAAACTCGTAACGTCGACTCATCAGATGTTGTCATCGTCCATGCCCCATATAGCAGGACAGGAATAATGAGTGATTTATAGAGTTTAGTTTTTGTTCGTCGAGAGAGGACTTTACTTCTCAACTGTCTATTCAGTATGAAGTAGTACTTGTTGGCAAGAGTTATTCTGCGTTGGATTTCGAGGCTGACATTTTTGTTGGCGTTAATACTGGGTTCAAGATAGAACAAATTATCTACAACGTCAAATTATGACTGTCAAACGTGTCGGAGGAGCTAAGTACCGAGTGCGACGACTGTTTGTTTGATGACGGAGATATTTCATCTTGCCCTCGTTCACAGCCGGACCCATTTGCTTCGTTTCCTTATCCATTCTGGAAAAAGCAGGACTAACAAAAAAATTGCAAATATTAAAGTAAAGAATAGATTCATAAATCTAATTTTTCATTACAAACGAAAACTAGAATTTTTATATATTTACCACACTCCATATTGCCCCCCTTTTCGAGAATAACTAAGTAATTATCAGTTTCTTACTAAAGTAGTCTTTCTTACTTCTTGTTGATTAAGTATGTAAATGTGAGGGCAACTGGCAATGACAGCAACGACAAGAAACACATTTACTACAAAGGCAATCGTTATGTGATTATCTCAATGACAACACTGACAACAAACATAGCAGCACCAATATTATAATAGGCTTTTTATGCATAATGCGCAAAAATAAATATCCGCAGGATACTAAACGCTTTGGGCAACATAACGATTATATATCTCTTTACAGGCTGAATGGACAACTTTGCATATACTTAAGCCTACATGTATATAAATGTACATATGATATATTTACTAGGGTGTTTTTTTTAACTAGTATTTTTTTTCAATCCCGTCACGAAATTTCTTTAGAAATAGCCTAACGAAAATTCCCTGAAAATTTTAGCCCTTAATATTAACATTAAGAACTGCACCAAGGCATGTAAAAATATTCCATAGAAAAAAAACTACAATCGTGATTTTTACCTTCTAGGAAATTTTATTTGCCTAGCACCGAGCGCAAAATCGCTATCATTAATACTTCTCGAGATATTCAGCTTTTTAAGCAAAGCTGTATGGTATTACGAGGGATGGAGGAGGACGCAGTCATGTGTAGAAGTTCACGCAAGTGAGAAAAGTTCTCTGATCGCCATACACTTGGGAGTGGCCAGAAACGATCATTTTACACATGACTCAAGCAGCTCACTACTTCCGGTCTTTGACCAAGTATCCTCTGAATAGCTCTGAAAGTATTCGAGCATTCGTTTTCGCAGTACCCGCCGGGGGAAGCAGAGGAAGAGGAAGACCTCCACTCCGTTGGAAGGACCAAGTGGAGAAGGACTTGGCTTCGCTTGGAATATCCAGAAGAAACGACTGGCGCGCTGTTGTTAACTCGGCTATAATCGCGTAAGCGGTGTCTACGCCAATTAAGAAGAAGAAGAAGTATGGAATTTTCATAAATGGTATGCAATAAAAAATCTAAATCTAAAAAAAAGTTTTTCATACAAGCCCTTGATTCCGATCGTTCGGTTTGTATGGCAGCTATATGCTATAGTGAGCCGATCTGAACAATTTTTCCGATATTACATTATTTCTACGAACAATAACTTATACCAAATGAGGAAGTTTCCCATGCAAGCATTTGATTCCGATCATTCAGTTTGTTTGCAAAATCGCTGTCATTAATACTTATCGAGATATTCAGCTTTTTAAGTAAAGCTGTATGGAATTTTCATAGATGGTATTTTCCATACAAGCCCTTGGTTCCGATCGTTCGGTTTGTATGGCAGCTATATGCTATAGTGAGCCGATCAGAACAATTTCTTCCGATATTACATTATTTCTATGAAGAATAACTCATACCAAATTTCGTAAATAAGTATATCGTCAAATGAGGAAGTTCCCCATGCAAGCATTTGATTCCGATCATTCAGTTTGTATAGTAGCTATATGCTATAGTTAACCGATCTGAACAATTTCTTCGGAGATTACATTGTTGCCTTAGGAAATAATCTGTACTTAATTTCATAAATATATCCTGTCAAATGTGAAATTTTTCCATACAAGAACTTGATTCCGGACGTTCAGATTGTGTGGCAGCTATATGCTATAGTTGGCCGATCTGAACAATTTCTTCGAAATTACATTGTTGCCTTAGAAAATAATCTATACACAATTTCGTGAAGATACATTGTCAAATGTGAAAGTTTTCCATACAAGAACTTGATTCCGATCGTTCAGTTTATATGGCAGCTATATGTTACAGTGGTCCGATATCGGCAGTTCCGACAAATGAGCAGCTTCTTGAAGAGAAAATGACGCTTGCAAAATTTCGAAACGATATCTTAAAAACTGAGGGACTAGTTCGTATACATACAGACGGACATGGCATGACATACAAAAGGCTTGCACCGGCATACTGGCGGCCATACCGGCCAACGAGCTAAAACACTCGTTCGACATGCTTTTGGACTGTTCAAAAAGCTGTATTGAAGCAGAAGGAGACTATTTTGAATAAAATAAATTGATTTTGTCGAAAAAACCATTTGTTCTATTTTGTTTAAAAGTCCTGTTTACTTTGGAACGCACCTTGTAGTAAGTCCAACATAACGTGACTTAGTATGTTTCGCTCTTCAATTCTCAAAGTATTTGTTGCTCGAACTTGGCTATTTTGCTACCTTTAATTGTGAGCCAAACACCTGCTAGTAAAGGGCATTCCTTCTTAGTTATGTGTCATGCATTTAAAATGACCCTGTTCATTGCCGACTAAATTCATGTACCATATGCAGATACACAAGGAATTAAAAGCAATCGTGCGTTACTATTATAATCTTTTCATTTAAATATTTTTTTTTATTGAATACATGTATTTGCAATCTATTCGTAGAACAATAAGCAAAGTAGTTAACTATGGAAATTTGACTTGTATTATTTATCTCCAGTGAGGCCAATAATAATATACTTATGTATGTACATAGGTACATTTACATTTTGTTTAACTTAATTTAATAGGTATTAATTAACTTCTAAAGGGTAGATCTAGTACATGATGCCTTTTAAGTCGAATGATTTCATTGGTTTCACCTAATAGCGTAATTGCCAGTAAGTTTTCATGATAACTAATTCTGCGTAAGTATGCCATACTGAACCTTTTAATTTCATTTTTTATAGAAGGAATATTTAGATCCGAGTGTATGGCTTTATTGGTGATGTACCAAGGAGCATTTGTAATTAGTCTTAAAGTTTTAGACTGATATCTTTGCAATATTTCTATATTTGAAATCGAGGCGTTATCATTTCACTTATGTTAACTACTCCAGGTATAATCAACGGTGGTGGCTTTGGAATATTCGGCATTGTTGCTTCACTCGCTTCCATATTATTGTTCTCGCCAGCCTCGCGTTCATCATTGTCGTCGTCACTCCAAAGATCGTATCGGTTTGGGTGTATAATTACTTGTTTTCTGTGGACATACAAGCTAGGGGACTCTTTGTTGGCACGCTTTCCATTTTTTTTTGTAACATTTTGCCATTTGAAGAAAGTACTCTCACCTTCTGCATTCATTTCGCGACTTTACAATTGTTGGATGTTTATTAACAAATCGATTTTGATATTTAGATCTCCACTTGATATTTAGATCTCCACTAAACACGTGACACGGCTGTTCACTAGCACATTCAGAAAGAGACTCATTTAAATATGAGGGAGTAACAACGCGGAATGTCATACATAATCATCTACGTAGAAATATAGTTTATATTCAAAATATTGATGTTTTGGTAATACTTAAAAAAAAAATGCGACTAAAATCGAAATTTTACCATTGTGCATTGTCAAGAAATACACCAAAATCATCGAGTCGACCTTCTTCAATCTTATTCTTTTCTTCACTACGACTTTGCGGTATATTTTTGCATAGTAACTACTCAACAAATCTGAAGAAAAAATTTGCGACTGATGTCGTATTAGCAAATTCTTGTCATTTGACCTACACCCCTCGACTACAACAAAAAATTCTAACGTCTTTGGAAAATTCAGCAACCCAAAATTAGCTAGAAACACCCTCTGTCGCAAACTGACTGTACACTAGTGTTATTTTTTTATAATGTCCATGGCATTTCCATAAGCCCTGAGGGGGCCGACGTATCAATCGGTCTTCCATAAAGCAATTTTAATTTCTTCTAATTGAAATTAAAAGAAATAATTTTTTTTCACTTGATACTTCTTCTGATAAACATGTCAACTATGTTATCACCCAAAGCATCAAGCGTTATTGCTTGATATCTGCAATCAAAAAAAATTAAATAATTAAACTTAAGACCGTTAGAGCTCACGAACATGATATAGGTGATATTATATTTTGAAGAAGTAAGGAAGAGCTAATTTTAAAGAACTAAGAAGAGATGAAACCGAAAAGTTAATACTCTCGTCATTTGTGGCATAAAGCATTGACAAAGATTCAGTTTGCGGAAAATTTTATATCAAATAAGTCAGAAAGGACAGAATCTGACATTTTTTGTTCTCTCCATTTGCAAGGCTTAAAGGCCGAACATTGTCACAATTTTATAATAAACAAGTAAGGAAGGTCTAAGTTCGGATATACTATAGTTAGTAAGTTCGGCTTGTTTGAAAAACGAACACCATTACATGTTATTATTATATAATTTTTATCATATAATTTTAGATATTTTGTATTACACGCGCAGGTTATTTTAATTAATTAAGATATCTTGCATATTGACCGATGTGGACGGTATAAAGGCAACGGGAAGTTTGCAAATCATATATTAGGTATATGGGATATAGGGATAGCATTACTTCATACTATTAACAGAAAACCATGCTCTCTGAGTTGTACTAAGTTACCTCACATGCAGTGGCATTGCTACCTAAGGGCGAGAAATCTTGATCGAACTGCACTTTTAGAAATTTCTCCCCTTTTCAAAATAAATGATCATGAGATCTTAGTTGAACACTTGTTAGTGCGTTTTATTGTGAATTCGAGTTAAGATGTTTTTCGATATGGGTTAAAAAATTAATGCTGTATTAGAAGTAAGTAAACTAATGTGAATAAACTGTTTTGTACTGGTAAATATAGTGGTTCCATTTTATTTGATTTTACCACTCATATTGATGTCTGTTGTCGTATCAATTCTATAGATTGTGTAATAATATTGTTAAAATGTAAGTCACCTGAAGTAGGTACATTAATTCAGGTCGGCATTAAAACTTCGTTATTTTTATATAATCAGTATAAGAAATAGTTTTAAAGAGTCCTAAAGATGAGCATAGTGAAGCAACAAAAATTCTAAAATTCTAAATTTCGAATTCGTGCTGTTTTCCGAATTCATATACGGTGTATTGAACAACATCAATTATGCATCCAAAACTTTACGAAAATGCGACCTTCAAATTGGGGAGAGGCGAGTAAAGTTTTTGCAGAGTCCAAAGCAAAGTTGCAAATTTATAGAAATGATTTTGAATTATTCATGTACAAGCCAGTGAAACTGGAAGAAAATATGGTATTGATACTTGATACCAATTTTCAAAAAAAAGGCATAGAAAAGTAAAAAAAAAAACATTTTGATGAATTAGCAGCTGATCACCGATTTCCAAACCGCGAAAAAATATGTATTTGATTTTCTAACACCAACATTTTTATAACATGTTGATGAAGAAACTTTATTACAAAAGTGTGACGAATTCCAAAAAAATATTCAAATATTATAGACTTAGTTTCTCACTTCAATTTATTAATATTTACTATCTAGTGTTACCTCAACTAAGTCAAGCATGGACAGTTCACCAATTATGTAAGTAAGAATAAATAAGGAATGTTAATATTCTTTACAATTCATGTCACTTCCGCGGCAGCTGAAAGATCATTTAGCAAATTAAAAAAAACACCCCCAGTGAATAGCTATAACCAGCCTCGGATGACAGACCACCCTTTTGATGACGACCATGGCACTATCTTCTATAAGAGTGTACAGCTGCTGGCGTATGCTGATGATATTGATATCATCGGCCTCAACACCCGCGCCGTTAGTTCTGCTTTCTCCAGACTGGACAAGGAAGCAAAACAAATGGGGCTGGCAGTGAACGAGGGCAAAACGAAATATCTCCTGTTATCAAACAAACAGTTGTCGCACTCGCGCCTTGGCTCTCACGTCACTGTTGACAATCATAACTTTGAAGTTGTAGATAATTTCGTCTATCTTGGAACCAGCGTAAACACCACCAACAATGTCAGCATAGAAATCCAACGCAGGATAACTCTTGCCAACAGGTGCTACTTTGGACTGAGTAGGCAATTGAGAAGCAAAGTCCTCTCTCGACAAACAAAAACCAAACTCTATAAGTCACTCATAATTCCCGTCCTGCTATATGGTGCAGAGGCTTGGAGGATGTCAACAACTGATGAGTCGACGTTGCGAGTTTTCGAGAGAAAAGTTCTGCGAAAGATTTATGGTCCTTTGCGCGTTAGCCACGGCGAATACCGCATTCGATGGAACGATGAGCTGTACGAGATATACGACGACATCGACATAGTTCAGCGAATTAAAAGACAGCGGCTACGCTGGATAGGTCATGTTGTCCGGATGGACGAAAACACTTCAGCTCTGAAAGTATTCTACGCAGTACCGGCCGGGGGAAGCAGAGGAAGAGGAAGACCTCCATTCCGTTGAAAGGACCAAGTGGAGAAGGCCCTGGCTTCGCTTGGAATATCCAATTGGCGCCACGTAGCGAAAAGAAGAAACGACTGGCGCGCTGTTGTTAACTCGGCTATAATCGTGTAAGACGTGTCTTACGTCTATCACAACATGATCGATCTGGTTGGTGGCTTTTCGATCCGGAGACAGCCAGGTAGCTTGATGTATTTTCTTGTGCTGGAATCTAGTACTACAGATAACCATATTTCGGGCCCCAGCGAAGTCGATCAGCCTCAACCCATTTGGGGATGTTTCGTCGTGAAGGCTGAATTTACCGACCGTAGTGCCAAAGATACCTTCTTTGCCTACCCTGGCGTTAAAGTCGCCAAGCACGATTTTGTCATCGTGGCGGGGGCAGCCCTCATAAGTGCGCTCCAAGCACTCATAAAAGGCATCTTTGGTCACATCGTCCTTCTCTTCCGTCGGGGCGTGGGCGCAAATCAGCGATATGTTGAAGAACCTCGCTTTGATGCGGATTGTGACTAGACGTTCATTCACCGTAGTGAATGATAGCACTCGGCGACAGAGTCTCTCTCCCACCACAAATCCAACACCAAACTTGCGCTCCTTTATGTGGCCACTGTAGTAAATGTCACAAGGACCTACTCGTCTCTGTCCTTGTCCCGTCCGTCGCATTTCTTGGACGGCGGTGATGTCAGCCTTTATTTTTGCGAGGACATCAACCAGCTGGGCAGCTGGACCGGACATTCCAGGTGCATGCCTTCAATTCGTAGTCCTTATTTCGTTTGCCATGGTCGTCATCAAAAGGGGGGTCTCTCATCCGAGGCTGATTGCTAATTTTCATTGTGGGTGTTTTTTTACGTGGCGGGTCCCAAACCCAGCGTACTACCCTGCGGAGGGGATGTTTCGCCTTCTCACTTTAGCTCGCTTTCAAACGGATGTTCTTAGGCTACCCAGAGGATACTTGGTCAAAGACCGGAAGTAGTGAGCTGCTTGAGCCATATGTAAAAGAATCGTTTCTGGCCACTCTCAAGTGAATGGCGATCAGAGAACTTTCCTCACTTGCGTGAACTTCTACATATGACTCCATCCTCCTCAATTTATGTTGTTACTTTTTAATATTTTTATTACCTACCGTGCAGTACAAGAAAAAGAGCTTGAGTAGATTAGCATTTTTAAGGTATTTGTATATTTCATATTTTTATTTGATAAAACATAATCAGTTTACCATTTGCCCCAACGCCCTTGGTAACCTAGCTACGCCACTGCTCACATATGATAACCAATATGTATACATATATAGTATAAAAACCAAAGTCAACCAATTGTTAAACATTTTTGATATTAGTTATATGGGTACTAGGGCAAGTTTTTACAAGATTTTATTTTAAGCACAAAGATGTATTGTTATTAGAAAAACACGTTCTGTCAATTTCATTAAGGTAATTCACATATTAACCGATATTTCCGATATAAAGTCAGCCAGAAGTTAGAAAATTTGTTTAATAGGTATGTGGAAATTGAGGGAATTTTTGTAAAAGTATTTTCTCTGAGTTTCTCGCAGATTGACTGATATTTTCGATAAAAAGTTTGCAATAGGAACTAAGGCGTATTTAATACCAGCTTTAACAGTTTTGGCCCGATTTGAATAATTTTTAGTCATAAGCTAGCACACATCAAAGGCAGTATTAATGCAAAGTTTTAACCTGATACAATCATTGGTGCTTAATTTGTATACTGCTAAGTGAAAGAGCAAGTGGTATTTAAAATGGAGTTATATGATAAGTAGGCATGGTTGTAGTCTGATTTCGGCCAGTTTTGCACCATAAAATAGCAATGTCAAATAAATGCTAATACCTACCATTCTTGTTCGAAATATGTATACATGGGTTTAACCAATGACGGTGCATTGCCCATTGTCCGATTTGGACACTGCCTCTTATGAAGCTCTCTTGTGCCATCTTGGATGTAAAATTTAATTTACCTATTTAGTTATTGATTTATATCGCTTTTAGTAGTATTGTATCTCCTTTGGTTTACGTTAAACTTATTAGAGGGCGATGCCATGCCCATTTTTTAAAATATTTCTGTCTCTTATTGCAATCCCTTCTACCAAATTATAGAATTATATCTTAATTTAGTGCTTAGGTATGGCATTTTATAGGTTTGCGGTTACTAACGTTTTGTGGGTGTGGCAATGGTCCGATTACGCCCGTCTACGAACTCGCCCTCATTTTTCAGACAAGGAAACAAAAAAAGTCTGGGGGCCACATTTACGCTGTAGGGCGCCTGCGAAGCGTTGAGATGCCGGCCTTGGTTAGGTAGCGCAAAGGCGGTGTGAGCCAAGGCGTTGTCGTGGTGAAACTTCCAATCGGCTGCATTTGTTCAAGTGCTCCGTCACAACATTATGAACCACAGATTTTGATAAATTTAACATCTGGGCAATTAAACGAATACTTAGTCGACGATCTGAGTTCAAAACTTTGAGCACACGAGTCAGATTGTTAGTGTTTGTGGAAGTCGCAGGTCTCCCAGCATGGTGTGCAACAGCGATCTCTTTCCGGCCCTTCAAAACCGCCTGGTGCCACCGAAACACACCACTTTTTCTAAAGCAACATCTGGGTAAGCTTGTTTGATCATATCAAACGTATCTGTCGCAGATTTACCGAGTTTCACACAGAATTTAATTGCGTACCTCTGTGCTCTAAGGAACGCTGCATTTTTGGCTTGCAGCACTCACAGAAACACGTCGCGCAAAAATGTTTGTCCTGACTTTCGAGGTGGTTGGAGACTACTGACCAGCTGCTCGATCGTTAGCTAGGATCGCCTTCTACCGAATCCAGTCAGTGCACGAGTTAAAGAACGTATTCTTTATAATAATATCTTATCAAAATATCCTCAACAAACAAACGGTGGGCTTTAATCTTTCACACAATACGCTCGATAAAACCTTATACGCGATGTTGAGGAGGCTTATCCCACAGTAGTTTTTCGTGGATTGGGCATAGCACACTTAAATTACAATCGTTGGGCATGCTTTCGTCTGACCATATTTAAAAAAAAAGCTGATGCATGCACCATATTAGATCTTCGCCGCCGTGTTTGAATAGCTCGGCCAGCAATCCATCGGCCCCCGTCACTTTGTTGTAATTACTATTCGAACTTCTTCATGGTAGGGCAATAGAACGTCTGCTCCATCGTCATCAATTGGGGAATCGGGTTCGCCTTCTCCTGGCGTTGTGCGTTCGCTGCCAACGTTGCGAGGTAAGCAGCCTGTTTTCTCTCCGCTGCGACACGGCACTCCTCGTCGTACCAGCTGTTCTTTTGCATTTTTCGAAAACCAATGGTTTCGGTTGCAGCTGTACTTAAAGAGTTTGAAATGCCGTCCCAAAGTTCCCTTAAACCGAGTTGTTGACGAGTGCTCGCAGAGAGCAGTCGAGTAGAAAATCGTTCGGCTATCTGTTGTGATTGCAGCTTTTCGACGTCGAACCTTCCTTGTGTTTGTATGGCGTGCGTTTTTTGCTACACAGATTCGGGTGCGAATCTTGGCTTCAACAAGATAGTGGTCCGAGTCGATGTTAGGACCTCGGCGCGCGCGCACATCTAAAACACTGGAGACGTGTCTTCCGTCTATCACAACATGATCAATATGGTTGGTGCTTTTTCGATCCGGAGACAGCCAGGTGGCTTGATGAATCTTCTTATGCTGGAATCTAGTACTACATATAACCATATTTCGGGTCCCGGCGAAGTCGATCGGCCTCAACCCATTTGGAGATGTTTCCTCGTGGAGGCTGAATTTGAAATTTGATTTTTGAAAGATACCTTCTTTGCCCACCCTGGCGTTAAAGACGCCAAGCACGATTTGGATATCGTGGCGGGGGCAGCGCTCATATGTGTGCTCCAAGTGCTCATAGAAGGCATTCTTGGTGGCATCGTCCTTCTCTTCCGTCGGGGCGTGAACGCAAATCAGCGATATGTTGAAGGACCTCGCTTTGATGCGGATTGTGGCTAGACGTTCATATACCGGAGTGAATGATAAAACTCGGCGACGGAGTCTCTCTCCCACCACGAATCCCACACCAAACTTGCGCTCCTTTATATGGCCACTGTAGTAAATGCCACAAGGACCTACTCGTCTTTGTCCTTGTCCCGTCCATTGCATTTCTTGGACGGCGGTGATGTCAGCCTTTATTTTCACGAAGACATCAACCAGCTGGGCTGCGGCACCTTCCCAATTAAGGGACCGGACATTCCAGGTGCATGCCCTCAATTCGTAGTCCTAATTTCGTTTGCCATGGTCGTCATCAAAAGGGAGGTCAAGCTCATCCGAGGCTTGTTGCTTCCTTTCATTGGGGGTGTTTTTTTACGTGGCGGGTCCCAAGCCCAGCGCACAACCCTATGTAGGGGATATTTCGCCTTCTCACTTTAGCTCGCCTTCATATGGATATTCTTAGGCTACCCAGAGGTAAAATAATCGTTTCTGGCCACTCTCAAGTGAATGGTGATCACAGAACTTTCCTCACTTGCGTGAACTTCTACACATGACCCCATCCTCCTATTACTTCTAACAATAACAATATGCAAGGAAGCTATGCAAATGTGGTGAAAGGCAGCACTGTGCGAATGCGACTGCCGCAAAATCCTCCAAATGGAGGTATTGAAACTATGGTTATAAATCTTACACAGTGTATGACACAATTTATGTCTACCATGCAAAACATGATCCAAGATTTAATAAAATCACAAAATCAAAAGCTGCAAAATTTATTAAGTAAAAAATGAGCTTACTAAATATCTGTATATGGAATGCTAACGGTGTTAACCAACATGAATTAGAGATTATCAGATTACTGTCTGAAAATAATATAGATGTAATGCTTATTTTAGAAACTCATCTAAAAAATAAAAATAATTTCAATATAGCGGTATTTAGACTGTATGTTACAAATCATCCGGATGGAAAAGCGCATGGTGGCACGGCAGTGTTGATTAGAAATCGCTTAAACCACTATGCTCTAGAATCTCATGCTACACCGCAGTTACAAACTGCAACAGTACCACTAAATTATCGGGGTTGTGACTTAAACCTTACGGCTATATACTGTCCACCTCGTTTTAAAATTACGGAAATCGAATTTAAAGACTTTTTTGGAACACTAGGTCAAAGATTTCTAGCAGGTGGAGATTACAACACAAAACACACGCACTGAGGCTCACGTTTTATTAATCCGAAAGGAACACAGCTGTATCAAACTGTTATAAATAGGCACAATAACCTTGAAATAATATCTCCTGGTAAGCCGACATATTGGCCTAGTGATCGTAAGAAAATACCAGATTTAATTGATTTTGCTGTAATCATAAATATAGATAAATCGCACATAACAGCTGATACATGTACTGATCTATCTTCTGATCACTCTCCTGTACTAATAAAGTTATGTGAACACCCCATATTCGTTAATCCAAAAGTGGGTCTAACTTCTTATAAAACGAATTGGCTAAAATATAAAAAATACGTCCGAAGCCACATTAATATTGAGTACAAAATAAAAACAGGAAGAGATATTGACGAAAGTATAAGAGAAGTCAATGATATAATAGCCTTCGCAGCTGTCTTAGCAACACCAAGCAAAAACTATAAGCCGCTTGGAAACAGAAAAATCACAAATAGTGAAATAGAAAAGCTTGTAAATGAAAAAAGGCGTGCAAGACGTGAATGGCAGATAAATCGCTCCCCTTCCACTCAGCTTCAATTGAAATCTGCTGCACGTAAATTAAAAAAAAAGCTTAAACGTGAAGAAGAATTGAACACCGAAATGTATATAAAGAATCTGTGTCCAAATTCAAATAAGCAAAATTCCCTTTGGAAAGCCCGAAAGTCCATGAAGCCACCAACTGACTCCAACATGCCTATACGAAACTTGGGTGGAAATTGGGCTCGAAGTAACGAGGATAAGGCTAATTGCTTTGCAAATCACATAGAAAAGGTATTTCAACCCAATTTGCCAAAGAACAACTTTAAGCTGTCAATCTTACCCAACACAACTAAAGAGTCGCTCGAATCTCTTAAGACTTCACCTCTTAAGACTTCACCTTCTGAAATGATTGGTCTCATCAAAGAACTTAATCCAAAAAAGTCGCCAGGACATGACAATATTTCCCCAAAAATGCTAATTGGGTTACCAATTATTGCTGTAGAGGTGCTCTTTCTGCTCTTCAGTGCAATTCTAAGTTTCGGATACTATCCAATTTCATGGAAAACGATGCAGATTATCTTTATAGATAAACCTGGGAAAAACTTAACACAGCCGTCTTCATACAGACCATTCAGTCTTCTGCCCTGTCTTTCAAAAGTATTTGAAAAAGTATTGCTATCAAAGATGTCTCCTTTCCTCCACGAAAATAATACAATACCAATGCATCAATTCGGTTTTCGTGCGAAACATGGCACAATAGAGCAAGTAAATAGAATTACTAACGAGATAAGGAAAGCATTTGAGCACAGGGAGTACTGTTCAGCAAAATTCCTAGATGTAGCTCAGGCGTTTGATAAGTTGTGGCACGAAGGTCTCTTATACAAAATTAAAAAAACTCTACCTTTAGAATTGTATAAAACATTGGAGTCTTATTTAAAAAATAGAAAATTTATGGTAAAAGTGGGAGATTTCATATCTAATGAACGACAGATAAGGGCTGGTGTACCACAGGGCAGTGTCTTAGGTCCAACACTATACATCATATTTACAGCAGATCTTCCAACACCTAATAATGTATTAACTTCAACTTTTGCGGACGACACAGCTATAGTGAGCCGTAACAAATGGCACATTTTGGCATCAAGAATATTAGCGGAGCATTTAAGTTCTGTCGAAGAATGGCTAGCGAACTGGCGTATAAATGTGAATGAACAGAAGTGTAAGCATATTACGTTTTCGCTAAGACCAAAGATGTGCCCGGCAGTAAAAATAAACAATATGTTAGTACCCCAAGCGAACGAAGTAACATATCTTGGTATTCACCTAGATAGAAGGAAAAGACACATCACTAGTAAAATACAACAACAAAGTGCTTTTATATCGGGTGATTTTTTAAGAGCTTGATAACTTTTTTTAAAAAAAAAACGCATAAAATTTGCAAAATCTCATCGGTTCTTTATTTGAAACGTTAGATTGGTTCATGACATTTACTTTTTGAAGATAATTTCATTTTTAAATGTTGACCGCGGCTGCGTCTTAGGTGGTCCATTCGGAAAGTCCAATTTTGGGCAACTTTTTCGAGCATTTCGGCCGGAATAGCCTGAATTTCTTCGGAAATGTTGTCTTCCAAAGCTGGAATAGTTGCTGGCTTATTTCTGTAGACTTTAGACTTGACGTAGCCCCACAAAAAATAGTCTACAGGCGTTAAATCGCATGATCTTGGTGGCCAACTGCCCATGCATCCCGGAAAATGCAACTGTTTGGTGTGGTTTGTACGCTGGTGGAATCATTGGACCGTATTTTTTCAAAGATGCTGTTGGACGCAACGTTACGGTGAATGGCGATCGCTATCGTTCGATGCTAACAAACTTTTTGTTGCCAAAAATGGAAGAACTGAACTTGGCTGACATGTGGTTTCAACAAGATGGCGCTACATGCCACACAGCTCGCGATTCTATGGCCATTTTGAGGGAAAACTTCCGGAGAACAATTCATCTCAAGAAATGGACCCGTAAGTTGGCCTACCAAGATCATGCGATTTAACGCCTTTAGACTATTTTTGTGGGGCTACGTCAAGTCTAAAGTCTACAGAAATAAGCCAGCAACTATTCCAGCTTTGGAAGACAACATTTCCGAAGAAATTCTAGGGCTATTCCGGCCGAATGCTCGAAAAAGTTGCCCAAATTGGACTTTCGAATGGACCACCTAAGACGCAGCCGCGGTCAACATTTAAATGAAATTATCTTCAAAAAAAGTAAATGTCATGAACCAATCTAACGTTTCAAATAAAGAACCGATGAGATTTTGCAAATTTTATGCGTTTTTTTTTTAAAAAAAGTTATCAAGCTCTTAAAAAATCACCCGATATAATGCGGTCATAAAGCCGATTTGGATGTATGGCATTCAACTGTGGGGTACGACCTGTGCAACTAATATTGATATATTACAAAGGTTTCTATGAAAAATGCTTAGAACAATCACGTGTTCACTACGGTACATGCGTAACGAAAATGTCCGTAAAAACCTAGGTATCCCTATGGTAAAGAAAGAAGTAGAAGACAGCAGAATTAAATATATATCTAAACACCGAGATCACCCAAATCCTTTGGCTATTGCTCTGGTACATCCCTGCGATCAAACACGACTTAAAAGAAGAGATATGTCTGAGTATTAAAGAGCGACGTGTCACCAAAACAGCTCAATCACTTGCTTGAGCCTGTCTAGTTTTTAAATAGATTTAAGATTTTATAACTTATTGTTAGGCTTTAAGAAAAATCAGATTCAATAAATAAAATAATTTAAGAACAAAAGAACTAAACAAACAATATATTATATCTAAACAAATTAACGACTAGTAATAAGTAAACATGCAAGTTAGTATTAATAGAAGTTAGAACCACGTAATAAGTTAGTCTTAAGAGTATTAAGAAATAGTTTACATTTCGGTGCAGCTCAAAAATATATTCTTTTGACACATTCTTCATCTTCTTCCTAATTAGCGTAGACACCGCTTACGCGATTATAGCCGAGTTAACAACAACGCGCCAGTCGTTTCTTCTTTTCGCTGCGTGGCGCCAATTGGATATTCCAAGCGAAGTCAGATCCTCTCCACTTGGTCCTTCCAACGGAGTGGAGGTCTTCCTCTTCCTCTGCTTCCCCCGGTGGGCACTGCGTCGAATACTTTCAGAGCTGGAGTGTTTTGATCCATCCGGACAACATGACCTAGCCAGCGTATCCGCTGTCTTTTAATTCGCTGAACTATGTCGATTATGCTGTATATCTCGTACAGCTCATCGTTCCATCGAATGCGATATTCGCCGTGGCCAATGCGCAAAGGACCATAAATCTCGCAATTTTAAATCGCAGAATTTTTCTCTCGAAAACTCGTAACGTCGACTCATCGGTTGTTGTCATCGCCCAAGCCTCTGCACCATACAGCAGGACGCGAATTATGAGCGACTTGTAGAGTTTAGTTTTTGTTCGTCGAGAGAGGACTTTACTTTTCAATTGCCTACTCAGTCCGAAGTAGCACCTGTTGGCAAGAGCAATCCTACGTTGGATTTCCAGGCTGACATTGTTGGTCGTGTTAATGCTGGTTCCTAAATAGACGAAATTATCTACAACTTCAATGTTATGATTGTCAACAGTGACGTGAGAGCCAAGTCGCGAGTGCGACGACTGTTTGTTTGATGACAGGAGATATTTCGTTTTGCCCTCGTTAACTGCCAGACCCATTTTCTGTGCTTCCTTGTCCAGCCTGGAGAAAGCAGAACTAACACATTTTTACTTCATGTAAAAATCGGGTCGCGCGCGCTCCGAAGTACAGTCGCGGCGGAAGAAAATATATATTTATGTTATAATGGGTTGTCAAAAAAGTCTTGCGGTATTTTTATTGAATTTTTTTTTATTGAAATTTAAATGAATTTTTGATGACTCATGCCTAGCTCTCGACCAATTCAGCGATTTTATCGCAATTTTCGACGACAGGCCTTCCGGAGCGTGGCGCATCTTCGACCACCTCTACACCAGAACGAAAACGTTGAAACCATCGTTGTGCGGTGGAAATGGAAACTGTATCGGGTCCATAAACTGCACAAATTTTATTGGCGGCTTGAGATGCATTTTTGCCTTTATCGTAGTAGTACTGTAAAATATGCCGTATTTTCTCTTGTTTCTATGTTTGCGACGCTATAACTCACGAACGACTTAAAAGAAACGACAATCAATCAAACACGACTTAGCGCGTGAAATGAGCTTTCCAAAAAGGTATAGCATGACCCGATGCGACGAATAAAACTAGAACTACACGCTTTCAGCGCCCACTAGCGAAAATACCGCAAGACTTTTTTGACAAACTATTATTTAACTCCATTATTTTTTAGATTTTATAAGCAACCGTTAGGTGAACAAAACTATTATACTCTACTATTATGCTACTGTAGCAACATTTTGCAAGAGTATAAAGATATAATAAAGAGTTTTTCAATAAGACCGCTGAAAAAGCGTTTTTGAAGTGAAAACTTCTTATGGCGCGTTGGGCACTTTTGTGGGTGAGCATTTTCAGCCATTCTCGCGACAGATGAGATTTTACATAGATATACTTCGCGTGTATTCTTATAATATATCTTAGAACAACAAAGCGGCAGGGGCCGACGGATTGCCGGCCGAGCTATTCAAACACGGCGGCGAAGAACTGATAAGGTGCATGCATCAGTTTCTTTGTAAAATATGGTCGGACGAAAGCATACCCAACGATTGGAATTTAAGTGTGCTATGCCCAATCCATAAAAAAGGAGACCCCACAATCTGCGCCAACTACCGTGGGATTAGCCTCCTCAACATCGCATATAAGGTTCTATCGAGCGTATTGTGTGAAAGATTAAAGCCCACCGTCAACAAACTGATTGGACCTTATCAGTGTGGCTTTAGACCTGGCAAATAAACAACCGACCAGATCTTCATCATGTGCCAAATCTTGGAAAAGACCCGTGAAAGGAGAATCGACACACACCACCTCTTCGTCGATTTCAAAGCTGCTTTCGACAGCACGAAAAGGAGCTGCCTTTATGCCGCGATGTCTGAATTTGGTATCCCCGCAAAACTAATACGGCTGTGTAAACTGACGTTGAGTAACACCAAAAGCTCCGTCAGGATCGGGAAGGACCTCTCCGAGCCGTTCGATACCAAACGAGGTTTCAGACAAGTTGATTCCCTATCGTGCGACTTTTTTTTTCAATCTTATAATATATGTATGTATACTATACGCGCTCTTTGCATGGGCATTCGTTCGTGCTCTCGCGACAGACGAGATTACATACCTATATGTATACTTAGACAGAGAATATAAAGAAGGTGCAAATTGAATTCTGTATGATGTTCGATTGGACGGCTAACAGAACTTATAAGATTGCGATGCAGAATTTCACCATTCTCGCTGCTATTTAGCTAAAATGAGCACGTTCTCTGGCAGAAATATATGTAAAACGACTGAATTCATGCGAGAATGAATAAAGAGAAATGCTTTGAAGAAAAATATACAAAGTCATACAAAGAATGTAAAGAAGCATTCTCTGAGTCACATATGCGTGATTTATCTTGTTTGCGCACATGCGTACACCATTTTTTTCAGAAAAATGATAAAAATTTTATTTTTTTTGAAAAATTGTGAAAAATTAGGTAAAAAAAATAATTTAATTATATTTTTTAATTTTTTCAAAAAAGTTATATTTATATATAATTTCTTCAAAGAAAATTGTTGAGCTTCATGAAATATGCATATTCGCATTATTTCGTTATCATTTCCATATTTGCACCAATAAAATTTCTATGGCATGTAAGTATGTACATATATTATTTCTTTGGCAAATGTGTCTATATGTCTACGAAAGCAAACGCGAGCCACATACATATGTACATACATTCATAATAACAAGTGTCGCACGCATCTTCCGCATCTCCGTTGTCGGTCAATCAATGGCCGAAACTGGCGTTTTCTCAAAGAGTCAAGTGCTGAACACATTGAGCGCGACAGACTGCAAGCGACATCTGTCAAATATTAAAATACACACGTTCTTATGGGCACAGTTATGTAGTTGTGCAGCTGCAGTTATTGAGTCCTTAAGAACGTATGTATTCTAATATTTGACAGATGTCGTTTGCAGTCTGTCGCGCTCATTGGGTTCAGCACTTGTGTGATGATAGAAAATCCAAGCTGTGCCGAAAAAAATAAACGAATGGCCGCCGATTGTCAACGCTTCCCTTGCCGCTGTAACAGCTTTGCCTACAAACGCGCGTAAATATGTATGTATGTATACGTATGAGCGTGAATACATATTGACGTAGATTTTTGCGAGTCACGGATAAATATTTTAGAATAGATAAATATTATAAATCGACAACTGCGTTGTCCCCACTTTTCTCACTTCTTTCTGTGAAGAAGCAATAGAAAGTTGTTTAATTTATGATTTTTAGCATTTGCTATCGTCGCGAAAAGACGCTTGTTGGCAAAGGCATGCTCGGGGAGATGTTACAGCGTCTGTTTTTATGAATGTAGCGAGGTCGCTTGTGGAATTTGCGCTTGCGTTTATGAATGAAATCGTTCTTATTGTAAAATTTACTACATCTGTCCTTCGCCAATTTGGCTGCCATATTGACTTGTGATGCTTCTGTTATTTGAGACAATTGTTTTTGTAGAACAATGTTTCAATTTTTTTGTTGGTGACATATTCACATGTGTACGCATATGCATGTTTGTATGCTTGTGCATTATTTGTTCGGAAGTGTATACAAATATATGTACATAAAAGTATAAGTGAATGTATATGAACATGCAGATCAATCCGAGCACATGTAATATATTGATAAGTGATAAAATCATAATTTGAATTTCTGAATGCGCACATGCGTATACATGCAATCATATGAGCAGATAATAAGATTAATATGATAGACGATATATTTATACATATATTGTTGTGGTAAATTCAATTTATATTACTAAGAAACGTAATACAAAAATATTTATTAGTATAGTATATTATGTAAAAATCAAATAGAGTTATTAAATATGCAAGTCCATTTTGGCCATAAATATTACTACTCATACATTCAAACAAAATTGTACTCATATCATAATTATGTGTACACGCTAATATGGAAATGCCGACGGCAAACGCAAAAGTATACATATTTGCATACATTGCGATTGCCTGGTTCAAAGCAAAAATTTAAGCATGAAAATATCACAATGCTGTGGTTGGGAGTATCATCATGGGCATGCATACATATATTTATGTCTCCATATTCTTGGGTATGTGAGACAGAGAACACAATAAAAATATAAGTTCAAGTTTTCACTTCTGCCTGCACTCACGGGGTGCAACCCCCCTCGTTTTTTTTAATAAAACAAAATCGGTTTAAGATATCTATAAAGTACATTTGATGTCATTATGCACGAAACTCGATTTTTTTGCATGGCCACCGCCTGCTTGCACAAGTCTAGACGCTGAACCCAGTTTTCGAAGGTTTTTAAGCATAAATTGGCCGATATTGCTTCCATTTCACGTTCGATATTCGTACGAAGTTCATCAATCGTCGCTGACTTGTTGGCAAAGACCATATAATTGACGTAGCTCCACAGGAAATAGTCTAACGGCGTGAAATCGCACTCATGATATAACCATTCACAGTAACGTCCCGGTCTTAATCATCACAGAAAAAGTACGGCCCAATGACGCCGCCGGCCCATAAATCGTACCAAACCGTAATTCTGGATGGAATAATGACTGATGGAGTACGTACGAATGTACTTTCACAGGAATAAAGAATTTCATTGATATCCCAAAACGATTTTACTTTAGAGCTACACGACAGCATCATAATTTGAAGGGGATTTTGATATAAAAACGAAAACTAAAATATTCTTCGAAAACTAATTGAGTCTATGATCTATTATATGCACAAGTTAATAAGATACAAATTTGATTATAATCCTTTCACGATTTCGTAAAATTTTTTTTAATAAGGTTTTGCCTACACCCGAATGTATTTCCCTGGTTTGGATCATTGCAAATTTTGAGAATATACATTAATATAAGGGAGTAGTAGTACAGTAGTTTTAACCGCTTATAACGAACAAGCGAATTTTTTACATTAAGTACTTTAAGTAACGAACAACAGGGATTTGTCAGTATTCGGTTTAAAGACACATCTAGTGTGGAATTTAAAAACAAAACAAAAGATATTATCTATAGTTTATTCTTAAAAAAACAAGATACTAAAATTTCAAGTCGATATCTCATATAGTTTTTGAGTTACAGCCTTCTAACATGTAGCCTTTCAGTTCACTCAGTTTAATCAGTTTATTCTTGAACGCGTTTTTCTCGAAACAATATTTTCCGAAATTGCTGCCCGAAAACAAATAATCCGATTATCATGAAATTTTTTTCTGACAATCACCTACCGATTTTTTGATCTGATTGAAAATCAAACACGACAGGCTAAAAACGACAAAAATTTGGGGTAAAATTCAACTTTTTTAAATTTGTCTATTGTGGGTCATTGTACAATATCTTCTAGTTTAACGAGAATTTTTTAGTTATAGGTTTTTTTTACAATATCAGTGTGTTTTCTTGAAACATGTATAAATATACCCTAAAAATTTCAAAACAATCGATGGAGCAGTTTTTTTATTCCCCAAAATCGACGTTATTTTAGGTTGTCACACTAAGTGTCCCCGTTAACAAACAACATTAAAAAGACATACGTTTGTAGAAAGAGTTGAAAACTAAAAAAATAGTGTACAAAAGGATACAAAACAGGATATGAAAAAAAAATCAAAAGAAACAAATACTATACACATTAATGTTTCTTTACGTCTTGTGTTCTTTTCCATATAAATTACATGGAAAAAAAATCATCTTTTTTGTGGTGGTTATTCTGCGGAGGTTATTATATGTGCACGCAATGGCTGCCAGTAGGGATGGTAAACTCGATTCCGATTCCATTGGAAAATCGAGTTTTCTCGTAAAATATTTGATCGCAGTCGTCGCACTCGCGACTTGGCTCTCACGTCACTGTTGACAAACATAACTTTGAAGTTGTAGATAATTTCGTCTATTTAGGAACCAGCATTGACACCACCAACCATGTCAGCCTGGAAATCCAACGCAGGATTGCTCTTGCCAACAGGTGCTACTTCGAACTGAGTACGCAATTGAAAAGTAAAGTCCTCTCTCGACGAACAAAAGCTAAACTCTATAAGTCGCTCATAATTCCCGTCCTGCTATATGGTGCAGAGGCTTGGGCGATGACAGCAACCGATAACCGGCGCGGGTAATGAGGCCGATGATATCAATATCGTCGGCATACGCCAGCAGCTGTACACTCTTATAGAAGATGGTACCTTCTCTGTTTAGTTCTGCAGCTCGAACTATTTAAGCAGGTTGAAGAAGTCGCACGATAGGGAGTCGCCTTGTCTGAAACCTCGTTTGGTATCGAACGGCTCGGAGAAGTCCTTCCCGATCCTGACGGAGCTTTTCGTGTTGCTCAACGTCAGTTTACACAGCCGTATTAGTGTTGCGGGGATACCAAATTCAGACATCGCGGCATAAAGGCAGCTCCTTTTCGTGCTTTGAAATCGGCGAAGAGGTGGTGTGTGTCGATTCTCCTTTCACGGGTCTTTTCCAAGATTTGGCGCATGGTGAATATCTGGTCGGTTGTTGATTTTCCAGGTCTGAAGCCACACTGATAAGGTCCCATCAGTTTGTTGACGGTGGGCTTTAATCTTTCACACAATACGCTCGATAGAACCTTATATGGGATGTTGAGGAGGCTGATCCCACGGTAGTTGGCGCAGATTGTGGGGTCTCCTTTTTTATGGATTGGGCATAGCACACTTAAATTCCAATCGTTGGGCATGCTTTTGTCCGACCATATTTTACAAAGAAGCATGCTCCCTATTAGTTCTTCGCCGCCGTGTTTGAATAGTTCGGCCGGTAATCGATCGGCCCCCGCCGCTTTGTTGTTCTTCAGGCGGGTAATTGCGATTCGACCTGCTTCATGGTCGGGTAATGGAACGTCTGCTCCATCGTCATCGATTGGGGAATCCGGTTCACCTTCTCCTGGCGTTGTACTTTCACTGCCATTCAGCAGGTTATAAAAGTGTTCCCTCCATAATTTAAGTATACTCTTTACATCGGTGACTAGATCACATTTGGGGGTTCTACAAGAGTATGCTCCGGTCTTGAAACCGTGTGTAAGCCGCCGCATTTTTTCGAGCATTACCCCTGCCGGCCAGCTTATCAAGCTCTTCGCACACAGGCATTTCGGCCTCTTTCTTTTTCTGTCAGGAAATGCGTCTCGCTTCCCTCTTCAACTCTGGGCATCTATCCCATCCCGCACGTGTTGTGGTCGATCGTAACGTGGAAAGGTAGGCAGCCTGTTTTCTCTCCGCTGCGACACGGCACTCCTCGTCGTACCAGCTGTTCTTTTGCTCTTTCCGAAAACCAATGGTTTCGGCTGCAGCTGTACGTAAGGAGTTTGAAATGCCGTCCCCCAGTTCCCTTATACCGAGTTGTTGACGAGTGTTCTCAAAGAGCAGGAGTGCAAGTTGAGTCGAAAATCGTTCAGCTGTCTGTTGTGATTGCAGCTTCTCGACGTCGAACCTTCCTTGTGTTTGTCGACGTGTGTTTTTTGCTGCACAGAGGCGGGTGCGAATCTTGGCTTCAACAAGATAGTGGTCTGAGTCGATGTTAGGACCTCGGAGCGCACGCACATCTAAAAAACTGGAGACGTGTCTTCCGTCTATCACAACATGATCGATCTGGTTGGTAGTTTTTCGATCCGGAGACAGCCAGGTAGCTTGATGAATCTTCTTATGCTAGAATCTAGTACAACAGATAACCATATTTCGGGCCCCGGCGAAGTCAATCGGCCTCAACCCATTTGGGGATGTTTCGTCGTGGAGACTGAATTTACCGACCGTAGTGCCAAAGATACCTTCTTTGCCTACCCTGGCGTTAAAGTGGACCAGCACGATTTTGACATCGTGGCGGGGGCAGCGCTCATATGTGTGCCCCAAGCGCTCATAGCAGGCATCTTTGGTCACATCGTCCTTCTCATCCATCGGGGCGTGGGCGCAAATCAGCGATATGTTGAAGGACCTCGCTTTGATGCGGATTGTGGCTAGACGTTCATATACCGGAGTGAATGATAAAACTCGCCGACGGAGTCTCTCTCCCACCACGAATCCAACACCAACCTTGCGCTCCTTTATATGTACTGTAGTAAATGTCACAAGGACCTACTCGTCTCAGTCCTTGTCCCGTCCATCGCATTTCTTGGATGGCGGTGACGTCAGCCTTTATTTTTGCGAGGACATCAACCAGCTGGGCAGCGGCACCTTCCCAATTAAGGGTCCGGACATTCCAGGTGCATGCCCTAATATCGTAGTCCTTATTTCGTTTGCCATGGCCGTCATCAAAAGGGGGGTCTCTCATCCGAGGCTGTGTTTTCTTTTCATTGTGGGTGTTTTTTTACGTGGCGGGTCCCACACCCAGCGCACAACCCTATCCAGGGGATGTTTCGCCTTCTCACATTAGCTCGCCTTCGAACGGATGTTCTTAGGCTACCCAGAGGATACTTGGTCAAAGACCGGAAGTAGTGAGCTGCTTGAGCCATGTGTAAAGGAATCGTTTCTGGCCGCGTGAACTTCTACACATGACTCCATCCTCACCACGTCAATAAAAAAGGAATTGAATTGAAAAACAACATGTCAAGGCTGGTCGAAAATCAAGGTTATGTTAATAGTTTTCTTCTATTATAGAGGTGGTGGTGCATTGGTGGATGCGTTGGTGAATTCCTTCCGACCAGCCAATCTGTCAACAAAGAGTTCTATTTGAATGTTATGCGTCGTTAGCGCGAAGCTATTCGTAAAAAGAGGCCGCAATTATGGGCCGAAAATTGTTGGTTTTTGCAATGACGTACCATCGCATACTTTATTTATTTTTTGTTAATTATTCGCCAAATTTTCAACCAATATCGTGCTGCATTGAAGGCTGTTCCGAAAATTGACTTTAGCAACTGTTTCGAGGATTGAAAAAAACGTTGGCACAAGTGTATTTGTACCAATGAGGATTATTTGGAGGAGGCGACAAATATTTGGAGAATAAACTAAGAATTTTAAAGTTATGACGAAATATACATATACAAATATGTTTTTTTTTAACACAAAGTGATTTATTTTAGGAAATTCATAAAGCTCCCAATATACAACATATCTATTTACACAAGTGAAAAAATGCGTTGGATGTTGAAGCTTATCATATTTAAAATAATTGTATAAAGGTTATGTCTTTATTGTCTTCATTAGATTATTTAGCAAATTTAATTTGGTGCGAATCGTCCACGTGTTTTTATAGTAAGTTTAGTTATATACATAGCTGGATGTACAATAAATGTATACAAGCGTTTCTTATCACAACTTTACGCTCGAATGCGCTCCCATATTCTTCGTACTTTGTTAGTATGCGTGGGTATATGCCCTTCTGCATTAAAATGCATGCATACGAACTTACTAATATTCTCTGTCGAATATGCAAGCTAATCAGTAATAGCAACCACTTTTTCTAAACACATGTTCATGTAAGTGTTCATAAAAGCGTAGATTCTGCTTTTCGTGTTATGTTTATTTCATTTGTAGCAGAAAATCAATAAATAGTATTAGAATAAGCTTAAAATAACTTCATTTTATCTAAAGAAGCAAAAAACATATAATATTAAACATATAAGTATATTTAGCTAAGATGTTACTAATGCACTTAAAGTTAAATAAACACTTATTAACATAAGTTTTTGGTACACCGTCCATTTACGTGCTGGAGTGATGAATTTCCATTGCGTTCCGGAAGATGCAATATGCTGAGTTGCATATACATATATTTCTCCAATTTTGAAGATTTTGATATAGAACGCGACTAGCACCTACAAACTGCGTTCCGTTGTCGCTAGAAAAGATCGAACATATTCCACGTCGGCTTATAAAACGATCAAACACATCGATAAATACCTGAGTTGACAAATTTTCCGGAAGTTCAATACGTACGGCCTTTGTAACCATATGAAAGAAAATCGCCCTGTAAGTTTTGTTCATTGTAGTAGCTCGCTTTCTTCTATTACGAACGTTGAATGGTCTGCAGTAATCCAACTCGGTATGCTGCTGAGTTGTTCGGGAGTTTCGACGGCATACGACGTACTGACGAAGATATGACTTTACAATCCGACGTGCATGCATAATTCCACCATGGAGACAGCACTTGTGAGTATTACTGGCGAGAAGATATTGGGAAGAATGATTGGATGTTTTGGCTCATACGGTAATTCATACGGGTTCAGTGGAAGTAGTTTACTTGACGAATCGATGCTGGAACGGGATTTAAGTGCTATTATTGATAACTATACATGATCAGTGCCCATTCTTTCTCTTCAGCAACATTTATTTTAAGAATGATACATATTATTATTGATAAAACTATGCGTGATCCAATATCCAATTTTGATTTTATGAAAACTATCCCAACTCAGTTTTGCCAAACATAGATTTTTAACAAACATCTTGTCAATCACGACAACTGGTGCCAGCATCCCCAGAGGATCATACTACCTTGTAATATCACTGAAAATAATCCGTTTCGTAGGAATTGTGTCAAAATTGCCTTTACCTTGAAGAATAACGTATAAGTAAATAAGGTACAATAAAAAAATGTAAACAAACAAAAAAATTAAACGCAATTAATCTGTATTCACCTGAAAATCTACTTAACAAAATATTTAAAGGAAGACGGCTTTTATAACAAAATACTATCTAACAATGTTTTCTTTGAATAAATATTAAGCGATGAATCTTGAATGGCAAAAACATTTGTTTTATCATCTGTCGAACGACAGTGAGAACGGGCAAGATTAGTGAAGAGATTAAATATAATCTAATCACTTAAAATTTTCGGTGGGAACCTAGTATTAGATGCCTTCGAAGGTCTGGACGCAGTTGAAGTATACTTACCTAACTCAAGTTTACCGTGTACGGTTGAGTGCCAGTTCTGTGGTATGAACACTTTCTAAAAAAATCATCAACATAAAAGATGTGAAGGATGTGCTGTCTTGTGCTGCAGCTCCCCGGCTGACGTTAGCGATCACTTTCCATTTATCATATCCACACTGTCTCAATGACGTAATAGCATTAAAGGACTGCTGGCCATACCGTACGTCACTGACTTAATTTGATAGGTACGCAAGAGTACACCCTCTCTAAAGGATCTGTTGCCATTTTCGATGCCTGGAATCAACCATTACCTGTCGGAACATCTTTTTGATATCGGCTGTGATAGCTACCGAAAACCGCCGAAAACGATGAAGTATGCCAACCAGGTTAAGGATACACCGATGCTTGTTTTAGACGATGCGTGAAACACTACTCTGAATTTAGTCTTAACAGCATGGTGGGGGTTATAATAACAGCTTTCCATATCAACTGGAAGAGATAGATTGTCTCCATGCATTCCAAATTAATGTATTATCTCATGAATTCCACGTATTTCTCACTCAGTACCTAGTTGTTTGCCAATGTCGCTTTAGTTTCAGAAATTACCGAATGTGAGTTGCTAAGTGGAGGGACATCAGATCGAAATAGTATTTATATGTACAATATCTTGGCCATTAGGGCGGTTCTTCTATTTCCCAAAATTTTCTTAGAAGTTCATCGGTGGTAAAATTATCGGTAAAAAGAGATGAGAATAAGGTTGGTTTCGACTCCTTTGATACTACTGGGGCAAGAACTACCCATCCCAGATGGGTGTGTAATGTTCATTAAGAGAACCAACAACTACGTCGTTTAATTAAAGGGCAGACCCAATATCTGCGCCAATCAGTAGTTCTACGGGACCTGGTACATCGAATTCCGGATCAGCCAAACGAAGACCCTTTAAATGATGACTGGTCTTGATGTCTTAAGTAGTAGAAGGAGTCATATATGCGATTTAATTAATGATGTACGCATCAAAACTGATCTGGAACTTCTCGTCCACATGGGACTGCATACTAACTCTGACAATACCGTTGATACGCGTAGAAAGGCTTTGCTCAATACCTTCGACATTCCTTTAAGTGACCTTTACAGAAGAAGCACGTTTGCCATTGCTATGTGGCCGGCCATTGTTGACGCTCCGAGAGTGAATCGGGCGGAAGTACTTTCAACACTCTTCTGCTGGGGACTTCTACATAGAAGAGTTTTGTTTTTCTTTTGGCTATTGGGACATAAGCCATATGGACACTCGCGGTGACCGATGACCCAGTTTGAAGGAATTGAAATATAATGATGCCTGCTTCACCAGATCCCAGTGTTCGTCAAGTTGAAGGTTACGACACCTTTGACATTTCGTAATTCGATTAAACTCATTACGAGATGAGCAATTCGTTGTCTTGTCAGATGCTGCCAACGGATTCCAAATTTTTTCATAGTTCATAGTCAGATGCGCCTTCACGACACGGCTTGATGAGCGTCCACTTGAAATATGTGCAGTAATTGGTGACGATGTCGGCAGGTTAGCTGCACGTCGTCCGGCGAAAATTATCATGTCTTCCATCTTCTGGAGGTCATAGGATTATAGGCTCATTCCCCACTCGGTTCTGGTAACAACCAGTAGTTTTCGTCTGGCGAATGTCATTGGATTATAGGCTCATTCCCTACTCAGTTCTGGTAACAACCAGTAGTTTCGCTAATAGTAGTGGTACGGCTATAGGATTAAATTATTTTACTGGCACAATTATAATTCTGGCACAAATATAATGCTCTGAAGGAATTACGAAGACTATTCACAAAATTTATAGCGTAACTCGATATTCTAGTGAGTGTTTTGGTAAGTCTAGTATATGCTGAACGTGGTGCTCCGAAAGAGTACGGGGTACGTTGTTTCAGTTCAGCCCAGACTTCTTCATACCTACCTGTATACAAGCCTCCTATTAATGGAACATATTCCGCCTTCACATATTGTCGCAATTTTCCCGGTTTATAAGTGGGCTGCAAGTAACTTCTGTTGTGAACAAGCATCTCAAACATAACCTTAAATGCTAACCAATTGTACGGCTGTCCGTCACAACTTGGAATTGAAACGGGATTCAAACGAATGTCTGATGCATGACTGCATTCCTGGTTGGGGATCTCGCTAAACGCTGACATTTTATGTTTTTATTTGATACAAATGTTGTTGAAAATCTGCTCCGTCGAAGCGAGCAAATCATCATGCTCTACCACCTCGCCTCCATGTGCGCTGGAAACAAGGGAAAAATGGTTGTTCATAAAACGAGAAAAATGTTGCCGGGCACTACCCAAAAGCTGTTCACATTCGACACAGTCTGGATGGTAGTTCTCTGCCTGAACTTGCATCCAGATGTGCAAAACAGATGGGCACGGTGATGTACGCAAGTTTAATGCTGCCATATTACCAGCAATTTAAACGATATACTAATTTCTTCGCAGGAGGCACCAAAAATGTTTAGTATTGCACTAATCACTCAAAATAAACCCGTATGACGTATATATTTCTTCTTCTTCTTAATTGGCGTAGACACCGCTTACGCGATTATAGCCGAGTTAACAACAGCGCGCCAGTCGTTTCTCCTTTTCGCTACGTGGCGCCAATTGGATATTCCAAGCGTAGCCAGGTCCTTCTCCACTTGGTCCTTCCAACGGAGTGGAGGTCTTCCTCTTCCTCTGCTTCCCCCGGCGGGTACAGCGTCGAATACTTTCAGAGCTGGAGTGTTTTCGTCCATTCGGACAACATGACCTAGCCAGCGTAACCGCTATCTTTTAATTCGCTGAACTATGTCAATGTCGTCGTATATCTCGTACAGCTCATCGTTCCATCGAATGCGATATTCGCCGTGGCCAACGCGCAAAGGACCATAAATCTTTCGCAGAACTTTTCTCTCGAAAACTCGCAACGTCGACTCATCAGTTGTTGACATCGTCCAAGCCTCTGCACCATATAGCAGGACGGGAATTATGAGCGACTTATAGAGTTTGGCTTTTATTCGTCGAGAGAGGACTTTACTTTTCAATTGCCTACTCAGTCCGAAGTAGCACCTGTTGGCAAGAGCAATCCTGCGTTGGATTTCCAGGCTGACATTGTTGGTGGTGTTGATACTGGTTCCTAAATAGACGAAATTATCTACAACTTCAAAGTTATGACTGTCAACAGTGACGTGAGTGCCAAGTCGCGAGTGCGACGACTGTTTGTTTGATGACAGGAGATATTTCGTTTTGCCCTCGTTCACTGCCAGACCCATTTGTTTTGCTTCCTTGTCTAGTCTGGAGAAAGCAGAATTAACGGCGCGGGTGTTAAGGCCGATGATATCAATATCATCAGCATACGCCAAAAGCTGTACACACTCTTATAAAAGATGGTACCTTCTCTACTAAGTTCTGCAGCTCGAACTATTTTCTCCAGAAGCAGGTTGAAAAAGTCACACGATAGGAATCGCCTTGTCTGAAACCTCGTTTGGTATCGAACGGCTCGGAGAGGTCCTTCCCGATTCTGACGGAGCTCTTCGTGTTGCTCAGCGTCAGTTTACACAGCCGTATTAGTTTTGCGGGGATACCAAATTCAGACATCGCGGCATAGAGGCAGCTCCTTTTCGTGCTGTCGAAAGCAGCTTTGAAATCGACGAAGAGGTGGTGTGTGTCGATTCTCCTTTCACGGGTCTTTTCCAAGATTTGGCGCATGGTGAATATCTGGTCGGTTGTTGATTTTCCAGGTCTAAAGCCACACTGATAAGGTCCAATCAGTTTGTTGACGGTGGGCTTTAATCTTTCACACAATACGCTCGATAGAACCTTATATGCGATGTTGAGGAGGCTAATCCCACGGTAGTTGGCGCAGATTGTGGGGTCTCCTTTTTTATGGATTGGGCATAGCACACTTAAATTCAATCGTTGGGCATGCTTTCGTCCGACCATATTTTACAAAGAAGCTGATGCATGCTCCTTATCAGTTCTTCGCCGCCGTGTTTGAATAGCTCGGCCGGTAATCCATCGGCCCCCGCTGCTTTGTTGTTCTTCAGGCGGGTAATTGCTATTCGAACTTCTTCATGGTCGGGCAATGGGACGTCTGCTCCATCTCATCGATTGGGGAATCGGGTTCGCCTTCTCCTGGCGTTGTGCATTCTCTGCCATTCAGCAGGCTGGAGAAGTGTTCCTCCATAATTTAAGTATGCTCTGGGCATCGGTCACTAGATCACCTTTGGGGGTTCTACAAGAGTATGCTCCGGTCTTGAAACCTTCTGTAAGCCGCCGCATTTTTTCGTAGAATTTTCGAGCATTACCCTCTGTCGGCCAGCTTATTAAGCTCTTCATACTCCACGCATTTCGGCCTCTTTCTTTTTCTGTCTGCAGATGCGTCTCGCTTCCTCTTCAATTCCTCGGTATCTATCCCATCCCGCACGTGTTGTGGTCGATCGTAACGTTGCGAGGTGAGGCAGCCTGTTTTCTCTCCGCTGCGGCGCGGCACTCCTCGTCGTACCAGTTGTTCTTTTGCACTTTCCGAAAACCAAGGGTTTCGGATGCAGCTGTACGTAAGGAGTTTGAAATGCCGTCCCACAGTTCTCTTATACCGAGTTGTTGATGAGTGCTCTCAGAGAGCAGGAGTGCAAGCCGAGTAGAAAATCGTTCGGCAGTCTGTTGTGATTGCAGCTTTTCGACGTGGAACCTTCCTTGTGTTTGTTGGCGTGCGTTTTTGCTGCACAGAGGCGGGTGCGAATCTTGGCTGCAACAAGATAGTGGTCCGAGTCGATGTTAGGACCTCGGAGCGCACGCACATCTAAAACACTGGAGACGTGTCTTCCGTCTATCACAACATGATCGATCTGGTTGGTAGTTTTTCGATCCGGAGACAGCCAGGTAGCTTGATGAATTTTTTTGTGCTGGAATCTAGTACTACAAATAACCATATTTCGGGCCCCGGTGAAGTCGATCAGCCTCAACCCATTTGGCAATCATGGAGGCTGAATTTACCGACCGATGTGCCAAAGATACCTTCTTTGCCCACCCTGGCGTTAAAGTCGCTAAGCACGATTTTGACATCGTGGCGGGGCATCTCTCATAAGTGCGTTCCAAGCACTCATAAAAGGCATCTTTGGTCACATCGTCCTTCTCATCCGTCAGAGCGTGGGCGCAGATCAGCGATATGTTGAAGAACCTCGCTTTGATGCGGATTGTGGCTAGACGTTCATTCACCGGAGTGAATGATAGTACTTAGCGACGGAGTCTCTCTCCCACCACGAATCCCACACCAAACTTGCGCTCCTTTATATGGCCACTGTAGTAAATGTCATAAGGACCTACTCGTCTTTGTCCTTGTCCCGTCCATCGCATTTCTTGGACGGCGGTGATGTCAGCCTTTATTTTCACGAGGACATCAACCAGCTGGGCAGCGGCACCTTCCCAATTAAGGGACCGGACATTCCAGGTGCATGCCCTTAAATCGTAGTCCTTATTTCGTTTGCCGTGGTCGTCATCAAAAGGGGGGTCTCTCATCCGAGGCTGGTTGTTACTGTTCATTGGTGTAGGCTTTTTACGTGGCGGGTCCCAAACCCAGCGCACAACCCTATGCAGGGGATGTTTCGCCTTCTCACTTTAGCTCACCTTCGAACGGATGTTCTTAGGCTAACCAGAGGATACTTAGTCAAAGACCGGAAGTCGTGAGCTGCTTGAGTCATATGTATATATTTGCATTATAATAAAACCTCGACTTATACTTAAGTATTATTTTATTTCACTTATTTATTTGGTTCGCTCCAAGTACCATCCAATTAATTTGAAGGACAACTAACCCTAAGCTTATGCTTAATACAAGCTTATATAAAAAAAAAATAGTATATAGTATAAGCGAACTGGCGAAAGTAATAAAGATGTCGTATGATGTGCCAAAGCTAAAACGCATCACCAGATAATGGTGTTTCTAGTTGTTCTTGTATACTGTATAATGGTCTGACCCATACAACGGTAGATATGGCGAAACTAAAATGCGATCACCTGATAATAATGATGCCAGATAGAGCAGCGTTTACCTTGATAATGGTGAACACAAATTGCACAGCATAAATCATTTAAGTTATATGAACTTATTATTAATCGTTGAAAAAGCTACTTGGCTGTCTTCGGATTGAAAACAGATTGATCTTGTTGTGATAGATGGACGACATGTATCCAGTTACCTTGACGTCCGTACGCTTCGGGAGCCTAACATCGACTCTGACCACTACCTCGCCTTAGCGAAGATACACGCTCGCCTCTATAGAGCAAAGCACCCCCCTCAACAAAACTCGGGGAACGTACGACGTCGAGAAGCTACTATCCAACTTGACTTGCACTCCTGCTCTCTGAGAGTACTCATCAGACCACAACAAGATCAGGGTGGGATAGATACCGACAGTTGAAGAGGGAAGCGGGACGCATCTTCAGACAAAAAACAAACAGATGCCGAAATGCGTGAGTATGAAGAGCTTTAGAAGCTAGATGCGGCAACTAACGGAAGGTTTCAAGACGGGAGCATACTCTTGTAGAACCTCCAGAGATGATCTCGTGGCTAATGTTTAGAGCATACTGAACTTATATAGAAAACACTTCTAAAGCCTGCCGAACGGAAGTGAAAGTGTAACATGACCGATGGATTGTTGGCCGAGCTATTCAAGTATGGCAGCGAAGAACTGACAATGAGCATGCATCTGCTTTTTTGTAAAATATGATCGGAATAAAAGGTCTTATCGAGCGTAATCTCTGAAAGACTGAATCCCACCGTCAACAAACTGATTGGACTTTATCCTAAAAAAAGACGCGTTAAAAGTGACTCGCCTGTCCTGTGACTTATTCAATCTATTTAGTCTATCTTAGCACCAGCATTAACACCAACAACAGTGTCGGCCTTGAAATCCAACACAGAATAACTCTTGCCAACAGGTGCTACTTCGAACTGAGTAGGCAATTGAGAAGTAAAGTCCTCTTTCGACGAAAAAAGACCAAATTTTGCAAGTCACTCATTATCCCCGTCCTGTTATATTGTGTAGAGGCATGAACAGTGACGTCATCTGATGAGTCGGCCTTAGGAGTGGACGAGAGAAAAAATATTTACGGTCCTTTGAGCATTAGGAACCGCGAATACCACAATCGATGGATCGATGAGTTCTACGAGATATACGGCGAAATTGACATGTGTAGTTCAGCGAACCAAGAGACAGCGGCTGTGTTGGCTAGGTCATGTTGACCGGATGGATAAGATAACACTACAGCTTTGAAGGTTTTTGATTCAGTATCCGCGAGTGGAAGCAGAGGAAGATGAAGACCTCCACTTGGTTGGAGAGAACAGGTGGAGAAGGACCTGGCTGCACTTGGTATCTCGAATTGGCGCCAACTAGGGAAATGACTGGCACGCTGTTCTTAACTCAGGTATAACCGCTTAAGCGGTGTCTACGGCAGTAAAGAAAAAGAAGAAAGAGATACAGTTCATTATCTGAGAAATATTTTGAAATATGTTATATAAAATGTGTGGGATTTTGTTTAACCAGGCTTCATTGACGGCCACTCAAAGCAATGCAACGTTTAAAGGTCTAAGTTTCGAATTACACTTTTCTTTCTTATATTCCACTGATATCTAAGGGGTCAATTTATGTCAAAGCCATTCCTAGAGCCGTTTCAATGTTATTTTTGCATGAATAGAGAATCTTTAGTTCGGAGTCCATTTTTTCGTGCTTGGGTAGGTAAAAGTTCTTTAGAATTTTAATGTCACCCTAGGCTCTCATAATATTATTAAGAATTCCCTGTTTTTTGTTCTGAAAACAACCATTTCTACACTTTAACGTTTGTTGAATGTTGCGTAAAGCTATAGCAATATTTTTTTAACCGACGCCTCATCAGACCATGGAACCGGTTTCCATTGCATCCCGATTTGTATGTTGCATATACGCGCAGCTCTTTGTTTCGGTATAAAGTTTAAAAAGTTTTTTTACTATAGTTTTCGCTTTCCTTCCGGTTTATTCGAGGCTTCTGCGAACAGTTTTGTTACAGACATTAATATCGCTTCAGCGCGCAGCAATGAAAAGTTTTTTTGCTTTAGTTTTCGCTTTCCTTCCGGTTTCTTCGAGGCTTCTTCGAACATTTTTAGTTACGGACATTAATATTTAGTGTCTTTAAAATAACATTACTGGCTTTTACCGAATGTTTTACGGCTCTCGACAACAATAACCGTTTCGGGGATATCTTCGGGTATGGAGATAGCTTCAATTGTCTCTCATTTCTACAGCATTTTCAGCAAATTTGTTTGTTTTCGAACTTTTGTAACACTTTGTTTTTACCTAAACTACGATTTCGGCACAACATAGTTTTTGGTATTTTATCCTATGAAAATTTTCATAAATAATCCATTTAAAAGTTAGTGTGTATTATAAATTACTTAATCTGACTCTGACTGAGATAGGTGTTTAAACAATTAGAACTTAAGTTGCTCTTATCAAACATAAAAAGTGAGCTGAGTGTATCAGCCACAAAAGTGTACACAAGGCATTCATTACCTGTTATAATTAAGCAATTACCGCAAATTTCTTATTAGAAGATTAAAATATAAGACTCTGACTTTTAATGAACACTGTAGTGGCATATGCATGTCATTAAAATTAAGCACATTACAAATAGTATATTAAAAATATATTAGTTTATGCCGCTAAAAAATTAAATTATAATAAATTTTTAAGCAAAGAAAGTTTTATATAGTAGTTTATAGTAATGCACATAATAATATAATTCGAAATAGTCACTTTTTGCATTCACGCAAGATCTTAAACGATCAATTTGTTTTTGTCCTGTGCGCTGGAATCTTGCTTAGCAGCCTTACCACGTTTTCTAAAACATCCTGCTAGTTAACTTTGGCTCCAGTTTTAACACCTTTTCAATAGAAGTGGAGTGTAACGGCTTTACTGGAAAGTTTCTGAGTAGTTTTTGTCAGTCAATTGTACAACAGTAAAATTCTGTAAAAAGGATACTTTTACTGCAGAAGCCGATGTAGGCATCCATGAGAAGGCATCGAAAAAGTCCTGGCACTTATCTGGTTGATATATCAATTATCCTAGACACAATTTTCTGTTTTCCTTGTGCCAAATGTAAACTTAGAAAAATTTACGAAATAAGATCAATATTAAAAACACGGTAGAAATATCCAACAGAAAGAAATTCTGACCACTGATCCTCGTTGTAATAGAATTTTTGGCAAGCCCAAACATTTTCGAGTTATAATAGATAAATGGATTTTGATTGTGGTTATAATTAATATTGAAATTTTGAACTTACTAATTAATTGATAATGTATAAAGATGAACAATAAGCTTGGCACCGCTCATTTTGCGTGTGTTTTGACATGAAAAGCAATTTGAATTTATAATGTGTTGAAAATCATTTATTTGCGATTCTTCTACATTTTTTTCAATGTAACGCAGCTTGATAAACAACACTCTTTGGTTTCTGTTCCGGTGCGAAAATGTATAGCTTTTCAACTCGTTAACACGCCACATATATGTGGCCGTGTGCAAAACATTGCATTTCCAGATTTATGCCACACACACACAATTTTCCCTTGAAACTGAATACGTTTGAACTGAAATGGCAAATCGATGGAACTCAAAGGAATTCGTAGAATCAAGCATTCTGCCCCTTCTATTCGATAGCTGCGTCACAGTCAGACGGGTTCCATTACACGGTTTCGGCGCATAAAGATTGAGAAACATAATAATGACAGATCCAAATTTGAGACGCAAATGATGCGGCGGCATAGTACTAAGTCTCTCCAAAGAATTTATAAATTCCACAGGATAATTCACGGCTTCGTCTTCATTGTCCAGTCGATCGATCGATTTGTATAAGCGCAAACCTCCCGGAATTTGACTTTGAATTTTCCAGTTTAAGTCATTAACATCGGTGACATCGCTAAAATTGCGCGTGCACTCAAGCAATCGTAGTTACGATAATTTGGCAAATATTCGGATAAACATTCGTGATGAGTCCATCTGTCGTTGAAGTGAATTGTCATAAGACAGGTGTAATTGATATCAAACCACTGGAAGTATTAACCGAAATTTTCCCATATCCAATTCTTAGCGAATACGATATAAAATGTCTTCGGCAATATCATTTTTGTTCGTCTCCCATAATTGAGGCGGATTTGAAGGCTGATATGTCGAAATGATCATCGCGAAAAATGTGCGAACTTCAGTGGCATGCGAAGTAGTTCTCGGATACTTCGATATTGACTTTATTATATTACAAGAAGATAAATCAGGCGATATTAGTCGAAAATATGTCGAAATGATCACGAATAACCAATGCAGTATGAGATGGTGCATTATCGCACTTCTTTGTTCAATAAATTCAAACAGTGTAAAAATCGAAGTGTTCTCTTTTAGAGACTCACAAGACGATGTGTATCTCAAATACTTATAAATATTTTGACGTGAAATTTAGCATAGATATCACTAACAGTACTACCAATTTACAGAAAACAAAAAGTTTACCGATTCGAAAAACACGCGAAGTATAAATTAAAAGTTGACCTTTCAATTTGATCACATATATAATGTTTTCACATTCATTGAAATAGTTCAATAATTTACCTTTTGTATAGCCGAAATAAAGAAAGCAAACAACCGAAATTGAACGATTCAAATAATTTACAAAAAAATTAGTTGGAAAACAACACAAAAAAAATTTATGGAAAAGTCACTTTTTGGAAATTTACGCTCGTAAGTCGGTTAAAAATGAACTTTTTCCAACTTTTTCCAACTTTACAAACCATCGTCATTGGATTGCCTTCACAATGGTTCAAACCATTTTTCATTTCAGTTTAGTCAGATATAACGAACAGACAAAAACCCAAATTATATTTATATATAAAGCTAGAGGAACAGAGGTTTGCTAAGTTGGAAAGAGGCGAAATAAGCACCGAGGACAATGATGCCCTAAAGAGGCGAAAGCTCTGTGCAAAGTGGGTACCTCGTAAGTTCATAATCCAACAAAAACAACGAATAACTGTTTCTGTGAAGTATTTGAGTGCTTTTTTATCGGAATAAAAGGGAATTTCGCATCGATGTGTGACAATAGAAACGTTGCTCCATCATTTCATGCTGGTGTCCAATCGACAGTCATTCTAGTGGACTGCACATGATGAACCGTTTCTCAAGCGTGCAAAGACGAAAAAGTCGGCTGGCAAGGTTATGACACCAATCTTTTGGGATGCACGTGGTATAATATTCATCAACTGACCAAATTATAATCTATTGCACTGCGTTTTTGGGTGCAGTTCTTTTCTACTATTCCACATATTTAGCAATTGTATTAGTTTTGAGGAAAGGTCAGTTTGAGAGCTCCGATAATAAACGCGTGCTATCGTTGCTAAATTTAAAGTGTTATAGGGAGAACCGCGGTTTCCGACGAGCTATTTATAGGCACGCTCCCCCCGCGCTGGCCTCACTATACCGCCACAAACGCTACGTCCCGCAATTTTTAAATCTGTAAAGTCTTCGAAAATATTCGTATAAATCATATGCAGTAAAGGGCCATACAGATCCATATTAAACTAGCTGAATTCGCAGCCGTTGTCCAGCGTAAAATTATGTGTTATGAAATGAAAAAAAGTTAAATTTATCATATCATTTTTTTTTCAATGTAAAGCAGCTTCATAAACAACATTTTTTGGTTTCTGTTTCGATGTACAGAAAAGATGGTTTTCCAATTCGTGAGCACGCCACACACTATGCGACTATCCTTGTGCCCTGTTGATTATCACCTCAAATACAATTTTCACTGGAAACGGAATACGTTTGAACTGAAATGGCAAATTGTTAGAACTCAGAGGAATTCCTGGAATCAAACATTCAGCCCCCTTGTATTCGATAGCGCAGATTGCGGAACATAATAACGACTGATCCAACTTTGAGACGCAAATGATGCGGTGGCAACCAAACCTGTCCAAAGAATTTAGAAATTCCACGGGAAAATTCACGGCTTCGTTTTCATTGTCTAGACTATCGATCGACTTTTATGAGCGCAAGTCTCCCTGAATTTTACTTTGAATCTTCCAGTTTAAGTCAACAACATCAGTATTTTTGGCAGCTAACATTGCGCGTGCACTTAAGGAATCGTAGTTACGATAATTTGGCCAATGTCCGACCAATCGTGATGAGTTCATCTTTCGTGAATTGATAAAGGGTAGATGAAATTGATATCAAACCACCGGGAGTATCAACCGGAATTAACCCATTTCCAATTTTTAGCAAAGACGATGTAAAATGTCTTCGGCAATGTCATTTTTGTTCGTATCCCATAATTGAGGCGGATTTGAAGGCTAATATGTCGAAATGTTTATCGCGAAAAGTGTGCCAACTTCATTTTCATTCCAGTAATTAACATGTTCCAACAATTGTAATTACTGGCTTACTTCTCCAAAACTTGCACACAACGTACCATTCACAGTACGAAATGACTCAAATAAAGATGAACCGCGTACATTAATCAATAGTAACCGACGGTAGAAACAATCGTCGTTTTTCGGGTGGATTGTAAATGTTAATTTTGTTGCTGGCGGTGTACTGTATTATCTGGGTTGTAATACACTCTTTGGCCATTCTCCAAATAAACTGCGAGACGCACAACAGTCGGAAAACGTTCATGAATTGCAAAAGTAAATATCCTACAAAGCGCTTTATTGCAGTTCACGTATCGACCGGATCGTTCCAGACGGTGACGTAATTCTTCTTCTTCTTAATTGGCGTAGACACCGCTTACGCGATTATAGCCGAATTAACAACAGCGCGCCAGTCGTTTCTTCTTTTCGCTGCGTGGCGCCAATTGGATATTCCAAGCGAAGCCAGGTCCTTCTCCACTTGGTCCTTCCAAGGGAGTGGAGGTCTTCCTCTTCCTCTGCTTCCCCCGGCGGGTACTGCGTCGAATACTTTCAGAGCTGGAGTGTTTTCATCCATCCGGACAACATGACCTGGCCAGCGTAGCCGCTGTCTTTTAATTCGCTGAACTATGTCAATGTCGTCATATATCTCGTACAGCTCATCGTTCCATCGAATGCGATATTCGCCGTGGCCAATGCGCAAAGGACCATAAATCTTTCGCAGAATTTTTCTCTCGAAAACTCGTAACGTCGACTCATCGGTTGCTGTCATCACCCAAGCCTCTGCACCATATAGCAGGACGGGAATTATGAGCGACTTATAGAGTTTGGTTTTTGTTCGTCGAGAGAGGACTTTACTTTTCAATTGCCTACTCAGTCCGAAGTAGCACCTGTTGGCAAGAGCAATCCTGCGTTGGATTTCCAGGCTGACATTATTAGTGGTGTTAATGCTGGTTCCTAAATAGACGAAATTATCTACAACTTCAAAGTTATGACTACCAACAGTGACGTGAGAGCCAAGTCGCGAGTGCGACGACTGTTTGTTTGATGACAGGAGATATTTCGTTTTGCCCTCGTTCACTACCAGACCCATTTTCTGTGCTTTGCTTGTCCAGCCTGGAGAAAGCAAGAGACTAACGGCGCGGGTGTTGAGGCCGATGATATCAATATCGTCGGCATACGCCCGGCTTCAGCTGTACACTCTTATAGAAGATGGTACCTTCTCTGTTTAGTTCTGCAGCTCGAACTATTTTCTCCAGAAGCAGGTTGAAGAAGTCGCACGATAGGGAGTCGCCTTGTCTGAAACCTCGTTTGAGGTATCGAACGGCTCCGGAGAGGTCCTTCCCGATCCTGACGGGCTTTCGTGTTGTTCAACGTCAGTTTACACACCATCGTATTAGTTTGTGGGGATACCAAATTCCAGACATCGCAACATAAAGGCAGCTCTTTTCGTGCTGTCGAAGCAAGCTACAAAAATCTCGACCCGAAGAGTTGGTGTGGTGTCGATTCTCCTTTCTTTGGATCTTTTCCGAGATTTAGCGCATGGTGAATATCTGGTCGGTTGTTGATCTGCCAGGCCTGAAGCCACACTGATAAGGTCCAATCAGTTTGTTGACGGTGGGCTTTAATCTTTCACACGATACGCTGGATAGAACCTTATATGCTGATGTTGAGCAGGCTAATCCCACATTGTAGATTGGCGCCGATTAGCAGGGTCTCCTTTTTTATGGATTGGGCATAGCACACTTAAATTCCAATCGTTGGGCATGCTCTCGTCCGACCATATTTTACAAAAAAGCTGATGCATGCTCCCTATTAGTTCTTCGCCGCCGTGTTTGAATGGCTCGGCCGGTAGTTCGTCGGCCCCTGCCGCTTTGTTGCTCTTGAGGCGGGCAATTGCTATTCGAACTTCTTCATGGTCGGGTAATGGAACGTCTGCTACATCGTCATCGATTGGGGAATCGGGTTCTCCTTATCCTGGTGTTGTGCGTTCACTGCCATTCAGCAGGCTGGAGAAGTGTTACCTCCATAATTTAACTATGCTCTGGGCATCAGTGACTAGATCACCTTTGGGGGTTCTACAAGAGTATGCTCCGGTCTTGAAACCTTCTGTAAGCCGCCGCATTTTTTCGTAGAATTTTCGAGCATTACCCCTGCCGGCCTGCTTATCAAGCTCTTCGTACTCACGCATTTCGGCCTCTTTCTTCTTCTGTCTGCAAATGCGTCTCGCTTCCCCCTTCAACTCTCGGTATCTATCCCATCCCGCACGTGTAGTGGTCGATCGTAACGTTGCGAGGTAGGCAGCCTGTTTTCTCTCCGCTGCGACACGGCACTCTTCGTCGTACCAGCTGTTCTTTTGCTCTTTCCGAAAACCAATGGTTTCGGTTGCAGCTGTACGTAAGGAATTTGAAATGCCGTCCCACAGTTCCCTTATACCGAGTTGTTGACTAGTGCTCTCAGAGAGCAGGAGTGCAAGCCGAGTAGAAAATCGTTCGGCTGTCTGTTGTGATTGCAGCTTCTCGACGTCGAACCTTCCTTGTGTTTGTTGGCGTGCGTTTTTTGCTGCACAGAGGCGAGTGCGAATCTTAGCTGCAACAAGATAGTGGTCCGAGTCGATGTTAGGACCTCGGAGCGCACGCACATCTAAAACACTGGAGACGTGTCTTCCGTCTATCACAACATGATCAATATGGTTGGTGCTTTTTCGATCCGGAGACAGCCAGGTGGCTTGATGAATCTTCTTATGCTGGAATCTATTACTACAGATAACCATATTTCGGGCCCCGGCGAAGTCAATCAGCCTCAACCCATTTGGGGATGTTTCGTCGTGGAGGCTGAATTTACCGACCGTAGCGCCAAATATACCTTCTTTGCCCACCCTGGCGTTAAAGTCGCCAAGCACGATTTTGACATCGTGGCGGGGTCAGCTCTCATAAGCGCGCTCCAAGCGCTCATAGAAGGCATCTTTGGTCACATCGTCCTTCTCATCCGTCGGGGCGTGGGCGCAAATCAGTGATATGTTGAAGAACCTCGCTTTGATGCGGATTGTGGCTAGACGTTCATTCACCGGAGTGAATGATAGTACTCGACGACGGAGTCTCTCTCCCACCACGAATCCAACACCAAACTTGTGCTCCTTTATATGGCCACTGTAGTAAATGTCACAAGGACCTACTCGTCTCTGTCCTTGTCCCGTCCATCGCATTTCTTGGACGGCGGTGATGTCAGCCTTTATTTTTGCGAGGACATCAACCAGCTGGGCAGCGGCACCTTCCCAATTAAGGGTCCGGACATTCCAGGTGCATGCCCTCAAATCGTAGTCCTTATTTCGTTTGCCAGGGTCGTCATCAAAAGGGGGGTCTCTCATCCGAGGCTGTGTTTTCCTTTTCATTGTGGGTGTTTTTTTACGTGGCGGGTCCCAAATCCAGCGCACAACCCTATGTAGGGGATGTTTCGCCTTCTCACATTAGCTCGCCTTCGAACGGATGTTCTTAGGCTACCCAGAGGATACTTGGTCAAAGACCGGAAGTAGTGAGCTGCTTAAGCCATATGTAAAAGAATCGTTTCTGGCCACTCCCAAGTGAATGGCGATCAGAGAACTTTCCTCACTTGCGTGAACTTCTACACATGACTCCATCCTCCAAAGAAGTACCTACAAACGTATTTTATCGATTACACCAAACTGCAATACTCAATATCAATTTCGATAATCACTATGCTAAATTGAATGCTAAATGTTCTGCCATTGTTTTCTGGTGAGCGACGCTGATACATTGGATATCCATCATTTCTACTTTGTGTTTCCGAAAGAAAAGCACGTGGATAGTGTTTGGTGCATTTATTGACAGACATACAAACCGAAGTGGGATTGTGGTGTCCGCAAGGTCTATGAACCATATTGGTTTCCATCACTTCGTATAATACTGGATCTATCTCTGCATCAGGAATTTCAGCAGAAGTGATTTCATCAATTTGATCTGATGTAACCACCATCCAAAAAGGAATGTGTGCGTACGGCAAACCTCTCTTTTGCCACTCAACAGAGTACATCTACCATCTAACAGCACCACACATACGTTGCTTTAAGATAAAGTCAATCAAACATCGTAACTGTTGTTTGAAAAGTCGTGCTGTGACATCGTGACAATCGCCTGCTGATTGAGCGCAATCCATAATTCCGCACGTATTTCACCACATCCTGGGAGTACTTCTTGCCTTGCCTTGCCTTGGGCTGCCATACGTTGGTGGCAAAAAAACGCCGACCGATATTAGGGCGACCTCTTCGCAATTGATCACTTTGTGTGAAACACACGTAAAGTTTTCACTGAATAATTTTGAATAATTTTTCTTTTCAATAGCCGGAATAAAACAGAAAGCGACCGAAATTGAACGATTCAAAGAATTTACAAATCAAAATATTAAAAAACAAAGCAAACAAAAACTAAAAAAAAATTTGTATGAAAAAAAGTTACTTTATGGATTTATCCAATTTTCCGACTTTTTCACATGAAAAGAATAAGGTATTTATATTTCTAACCCTTCCCCGATCCACAACGAACAACTTCTGAAAATTTCATCAAGATTGGTGCAGCCGTTCTCTTAGCGTTACTACAAACAAACATTCATTCGTTTGTATGGAAAAAAGTAAAGGGCTGTTTTAGAAGTTTTCCGGTAATTATTCGAATTTTTCTTGCCGTAAAAACCATCCTTGAATCTCAAAGAACTTTTTAAAAAATAATTGGCAATATTGGTCCAGGCGTTGTTGAGTCATGCGCTTAGCAACACATTTTGCGATTTATTTTTATACCCTGAACAGGGTATATTAAGTTTGTCACGAAGTTTGTAACACCCAGAAGGAAGCATCGGAGACCCTACATATATAAGTATATATTGTATATATACATAAATGATCAGTATGTTGACCTGAGTCGATTTAGCCATGTTCGTCTGTCTGTCCGTCTTTCTGTATATATACGAACTATTCCCTCAGTTTTGCAAACGTCATTTTCTCTTCAAGAAGCTGCTCATTTGTCGGAACTGCCGATATCGGACCACTATAACATATAGCTGCCATACAAACTGAACGATCAGAATCAAGTTCTTGTATGGAAAGCTTTCACATTTGACAATGTATCTTCACAAAAGTTGGCACAGCTTAATTTTTAGGGCAACAATGTAATCTCCGAAGAAATTGTTCAGATCGGCCTACTATAGCATATAGCTGCCATACAAACCGAACTATCGGAATCAAGGGCTTGTACTATAGCATATAGCTTCCATATAAACTGAACACATAGTTACTAAAAGAAATGCACCAGGGTATACCAGCTTCGGTGCAACCGAAGTTAACGTTTTTTCTTGTTATATATAAGATATACATACAATGTATTTAAGCTATTTAATTGAATAACTATTAATTTTGTATTGGTTAAAATCGTTTCGAAAATCAGCCATTATTTGTCGTGAAAAGCAAATGACAAAAAAATGATATTGGGGAGTATCTATAAGAGATAGACATATGTTTGTGTACCATCGCTGAGTTTCTGTATACGTTTTCAATGTGTACAATACTTAGTACATTGTTTTAATAAATCTTATAGTTTTCAGCCTTCGTTTTCAATGTATGCGGAAAAAATTTAATTAGTTACGGCATCACACTAGAACCTTCAAAAATAACAGTATTTCTCCACTATTTAATGGATGTTATTATACAAATAAACCTTCCTCTTCAATCACTCTATCTATTAAAAAAAACTGCATCAAAATTCATTGCGTAGTTTTAAAGATTTAAGCATGCAAAGGGACATAGGGATAGAAAAGGCGACTCTGTTTTATACTACATATTGATTAGTAAAATCTTATCTTTTTAAAAATAAAACCGTTTTATACATGCCGACTAACAATGAAAACAAATGCTTGTTTTATACTATGTATAGTATGTTTAAAGCGGCCTGCGCAGTGCTACAGTTATGTAAAAACAAATTTGTGTATTATATGTTTTTAAAGGGGTCTGGGCAGTGCTAGAATTACGTAAAAACAAATTTTTGTTTTATCTGTTCAAAGCGGCCTGCGCAGTGCTAAAATTATGTAAAAACAAATGTGTGTATTATATGTTTTTAACGGGGTCTGGACAGTGCTAGAATTACGAAAAAACAAATTTTTGTTTTATCTGTTCAAGGCGGACTGAATAGTGCTTAAATTATGTAAAATCCAATATTTGTTTTATATGTTTTTAAGGTGGGCTGGACAGGGTTAGAATTATGTAAAAACGATTGTGTGTTTTATATGTTTAAGGGGTCAGTAGGGTAATCTTTTTTCAAATTTTTTTTTTCATTTTATGTTCCCTTATACCCTTAGAATTAATGTATAAACCCATTTTACCAATGGAAGGTTTCGGAAAAAGCCCAAAAATAATAATACCGCTCGACGTTTGAAGCGCTCGCAGTGCACACCTGGCACTTTAAATGCTTTTTCTCAAAAAACAATTTTTAAACTGGCGGACATGATTCCGGCCGAACTACTTAACCGATTTGCTTAATTTATTAAAATGTTCACAAAACGCCTGGCTAACGTCCCTACTAGATTCATATTTTTTTTTATTTTATTGACAATATTATGACAAAATTTATGCAAAAAAACATGGGGAAAAAAATTAAAAAAAAACGTTAATTACTTTTTTATTTATCAATATTTTTTCATATTTCTAGTAGGGACGATAACCATTCGCGTACTTTTTAAGAATAAATTGGGTTTTTGTGTTGCACTGGATCCAACATGAGAAATCGACGTAGAGCTAGTGTGTGTCAATTCTCTTTTCACGGGTCTTTTCCAAAATTTGGCGCACGGTAAATATCTGGTCGGTTGTTGATTTGCCAAGTCTAAAGCCACACTGATAAGGTCCAATCAGCTTGTTGACGGTGGGCTTTAATCTTTCACACAATACGCCTTACCTTACCTTATACGCGATGTTGAGGAGGCTTATCCCACAGTAGTTTTTCGTGGATTGGACAGAGTACACTTACATTAAAATCGTTGGGCATGCTTTCGTCTGACCATATTTAAAAAAAGCGGTTGCATGCACCATATCAGATCTTCGCCGCCGTGTTTCAATAGCTCGGCTGGCAATCTATCGGCCCCCGTCACTTTGTTGTTCTTGAGACGGGTAATTGCTATTCGAACTTCTTCATGGTCGGGCAATGAAACGTTCCTGGTTATACTTTCACTGCCATTCAGCAGGCTGGAGAAGTGTTTCCTCCATAATTTAAGTATGCTCTGGGCATCGGTCACTAGATCACCTTTGGGGGTTCTACAAGAGAATGCTCTGGTCTTGAAACGTTCTGTTAGCCGCCGTATTTTTTCTTTGAATGTTCGAGCATTACCCTTGTCGGCCAGCTTCTCAAGCTCTTCATACTCACGCATTTCGGCCTCTCTTTTTGTCTGCACATTCGTCTCACTTCCCTTTTCAACTTTCGGTATCAATCCCATCCCGCACGTATTGTGGTCGAACGTAACGTTGCGAGGTAGGCAGTCTGTTTTCTCTCCGCTGGGACACGGCACTCCTCGCCGTACGAGCTGTTCCTTTGCATTTTCCGAAAATCAATGGTTTTGGTTGCGGCTGTACGTAAGGAGTTTGAGATGCCGTCCCACAGTTCCCTTATACTGAGTTGTTGACGACTGCTCTCAGAGAGCAGGAGTGCAAGCCGAGTAGAAAATTGTTCGGCTGTCTGCTGTGAACGCAGCTTCTCGACTTGGAACCTTCCTTCTCTTTGTTGACATGCGTTTTTTGCTGCAAAGAGGTCAGTGCGAATTTTGGCTGCAAAAAGGTCGTGATCCGAGTCGATATTAGGACCTCGGAGCGTACGCACCCAACGCTCTGGAGACGTGTCTTCCATGTGTCACAACGTGATCGATCTGGTTGGTGGTCTTTCGATCCGGAAACAGCAAGGTAGCTTGATGAATTTTCTTATGCTGGAATCTAATACTACAAATAACCATATTTCGTGCCCCGGTGAAATCGATCAGCCTCAATCCATTTGGGAATGTTTCATCGTGAAAATACCTCCTTTGCCCACCCTGGCGTTAAAGTCGTCAAGCACGTTTTTGATATCGTGGCAAGGGCAGCTCTCATAGGTGCGCTCCAAGCGCTCATAGAAAGCATCTTTGGTCACATCGTCCTTCTCTTCCGCCGGGGCGTGGGCGCAAATCAGCGATATGTTAAAGAACTTCGCTTTGATGCGGATTGTGCCTAGACGTTCATCCACCGGGGGCATTGACAGTACTCGGCGACGTAGTTTCTCTCCCATCACGAATCCAACACCAAATGTGCGCTCCTTTATATGACCACTGTAGTAAATGCCACAAGGACCTACTTGCTTTACTCCTTGTCCCGTCCATAGCATTTCTTGGACGGCGGTGATGTCAGCCTTCACTCATACGAGGACACCAACCAGCTGGGCGGCGGAACCTGCCCAATTAAGGGACCAAACATTCCAGGTGCATGCCCTCAAATCGTAATCCTTAATTCGTGTGCCATGGTCGCCATGAAAAGAGGGGTCTCTCCTCCGAGGCTGGTTGTTATTTTTCATTGGGAGCCGCTTGAGCCATATGTAAAGGAATCGTTTCTGGCCAGACCCAAGTGAACTTTCGTGAAGTACTACACATGACTCCATCCTGCCTCCCACAGTATACATACGTCGCCACAAAATGCCTTTAATCAAAAACTTATAGAGTGCTATGGCTACGGTGGAATTTCTTTTACACCTCCTTTTACATTGTAAAAAAGAACGCCCGCTCCCCATATAACGGTTTTAATCAAAATTACTAAAATCGAAATTGCGATAATTCGCAAATAAATACGCTAGAAACACTAAATTTTACAGCTATGAAGCACTTAAAAGTGTTAAGAGAAGCAATGGGAAAAATGGTGTTACCACCCCAATTCAGATAAAATCACATATTTCCAGAACTCCCCGATTAGTTTCAAAAAAATTTGGTGCGTAAAATTATATTTGAACGATTAAGTCATAGCGTGAAAATGAAAGAAATTTGTTCACAACGCTTACTGTCTATATAGCACAACTTCAAATCTATCGAAATAATTTTTTGCACCCAAAGTGTATTTTAGTTTTGCAATCACACGTCACAAAATGTCTAAATCGTATCATAACCGCTCAAGTCCCGAGATACCGAAATATAGGCCTCAGTTAGTTACTTTTTACCAAAAATTTCGATCAATCTGTGAGGTAGCTTAATGAAAATCGGAGAGCATCTCTTCCCGAAAATAACATATCGCGTTGCCTGAAACGAATAACATCGGTTAAATACTAAGTAAGACTAATAGAAAGACTTTCGGAATTGAAATTCTGTTCTAATAAATGACCAGGAATAGTAAAAGCATGAAGATAAGATAATGTGTCATATATCATTTAACTTACATTTAATATCATGAATGAAGTTAAAACATTATATTAAACATATTGTTGTATACTATATTACAATGAATAAATTATATTTGGCTGATATTGTCGGTACGTATTAACTAAAGTCTCCTTTTTTATTTTAACAGAACTCGATGGTCATCACTCAGATGAAACCGGTTCGGGCGAGGGCGAAAATTCCAATGGTGGTATGTCGAATGTAGGTGCAAATGATGACGATCAAGCTCGATTAATACTTAAACGCAAACTACAGAGGAATCGCACTTCCTTCACCAATGAGCAAATTGATAGTTTAGAAAAAGGTATTTTTACATCTTAAAATTATAAAAACAAAACGCAAATATAAATAATTATTTTCGATTTACAAATATACAACTGTGTGCAGAATTCGAACGCACCCATTATCCTGATGTTTTTGCGCGTGAGCGTCTGGCTGCTAAAATAGGTTTGCCAGAGGCCCGAATACAGGTTTGGTTTTCTAATCGCCGCGCTAAATGGCGACGTGAGGAAAAATTACGTAATCAACGCCGAACACCCAGCTCAACTGGAGGCGGGTCGTCTATATCTGCTACCTCTGTCGCAGACAGCCCCAACAGAAGCAGTATGAACGGTAGCGTCGGCGCCCCGGTACTGCCCAGTGGAAGTAAGTATATTAAATAGCAATTATAGATTTCTAGAAATCAAGTATACTAAATGAGTAAAAAAGCACGCCTTTTTTTTGATTATTTCGGCTATGCTACGCCAACAACAGATGCACCGATTCCACATGACGTAATTTCCACACCCCCATTAGCTCATAACTCAGTTTCTACAGGTGATGTAGTAGCTGCTACAACAGTGGCAGTACGTACTTCTGTTAGAGGCAGCGGAGCTGGTACCCCTGATAATCTTGGAGGCGGACAGCAAACATCATCAGGTAGCAGCAACGCCAGCGGTACAAGTGTTACAAATTTGGTAGGTGGACATTCCATTGAACGTAGTAGTACAGGAGTGATGGGACTTAGTGCAACCGCGAGCTCTGGATGTGCGCCCATTGGAGCAGTGCATACATATCATGCGGCGGCACATCATACACACCATTTAGATGGTTCCATTGTACCGACGTTATCACCTCGGCTTAATTTGAATAACGGATTTAGCAGCTCTATGGGGACTATGTACCCAATACATCATCATTCCACAATGGCCATGAGTGAAACATATAGGTAGGCGTTATTTGTGTATAAAAATATTACTAACACTAAGTTCGGGTACAACCGAACATTTTATACTTTTGCAAATTGCAAGAATCAAAGACAGGGAAATACTTTAAGGCGTAAAAGCAATCATATGGAGTAAAGTCAGCCAGATGTTCGAAAATCCTGATATTAGTTATATAGGGGCTAGGCCAAGTTTTCGCTCAAATTTATCTATTTTAGGCACTGTTATGAGTTAAACAAGTTGTCTTATTTTCATTGGCACATATATTGGCCGATATATGCGGCACAAAGTCACCCGAAAGTTTGAAAATTTTTATATTAAGTATGTGGGGGCTAAAGAAAGTATTAGTCTGATTCAAACCATTTTTGACATATAAACATACCATTATAAGAAACGGATTATCCCTTAATTTTAGTTTTATATATCACACATTGATCAAAATTTTCGATCAAAAGTCAACTATAGGTACCGGGGTCTAACTATTTGCTTCCTAAGGGCTTGAACAGATTTTTATTGGATTTAAAAAAATTTTGATCGCAAGGGGCACACACTGACGATATTATTCATGCAGAGTTTTAAATCGTTATATTAATTGCTTCTCGATTTCTGTACTGGAAAGTGAAAGTATCAAGTGGAATTTAAAATTGTACGATATGAGAATTAGGCGTAGTTGCTGTCCGATTTTGTCTTTTTCAAAATGTTACCTAAGAATGTAAAGAGAATGATGAAGAAAACGTACTAAGTTTTGTCGAAATCGGTCAGTCAGGTCCCGAGGTATGGGATTTTACCAAAATGTGGGCGGTGCCACGCCCATTGTCTAGTTTTCACTCCAGCTCCCATAAAGCTCTCTCATACCATATTCTGGCGTGTTTAGTTATTAATTTATCACGATTTCAGTAGTTTTTAACAGTACCGTTATATGGGGAGTGAGCGGGGTTATCCTCTGATTTCATCCATTTTCACACTATCGGTAGAAGTTCTTATAAAACTTGTACTCAGAATATTTGGTGGGTAGCTTAAGTGATGTGGGAGATATATACTCTATAGTTAATAGAGGGCGAGGCCACACCCACTTTTTCAACAAATGTTGCCCGCTGGTGCCGCTTGCTACTGCGATCCCCAGTACCAAATGACAGCTTTATATCTTAATTTAGTGCACAGTTATGGCACTTTACATGTTTTTGGTTAATGGCGATTTGTGGGCGTGGCAGTAGTCCGATTACGCCCATCTACGCACTCAAATTTTTGTTGTACTAAGGAACCCACATACCAAGTTTCAATGAGATATCTCAGCTTTTACTCAAGTTACAGCTTGCACGGACAGGCAGACAGTCAACCAGATTTCAACTTTTCTCTTAATCTTGGTCATGTTTATATATGTATATGACCCTATATCTATCTCGATTAGTTTTAGGTGATACGTACAACCGTTAGCTGAACAAAATTATAATAGTCTGTAGCAACTGGTTCCAAGAGTATAAATATTACGTATTACGTACCTGTATTAGTAATTGACATAAAAGAAACCACGACTGTGCTAGTTAACACGGCAAAGTCTTACAGGCAGTAAGTCTACCAAAGAAACAGTCTCTTTCATATATGATAAGAATATTTTAAAGGAAAAACTCCGAATTATATATTTTTTTTGTCAAGTTTAACTTAATCAAAATATGCCTTAATGGGACTTATTTTATATCCATCGCTCATTACAGTTCAATGGCGTCTATGTCATCCTTCACGCATCCCTCAATATCACCGATGCCCGGATCACCAATTTCTCAGCAACGTGACCTAACCCCGCCCTCACTATATCAGTGCCATATGTCGCTTCGTGCTCCCCTTCCACCTCCTCCACATCACCATGCAATGATTGGGAGTTTCGGCATACCGTCGGTAAGCAGTGGACATAGTAGTAGCAGTGCAATGATTGGGTGCGGTAGCTCTAGCTCAACTGCCAACACAAATCAGCAGTTGGTAAGCAGAGGTTATGATACGACAGTTAAAAGTTATGAACAAACGGTGGGGCTGCAACCACCATTACCGCTACCAATAGCTTGTTCAAACAATGTTTCTGCCTTGCCTCAAGTTACCAGCGACAGCTCGGTATCTGCCATAAATTGCGATAGTGGGGCAACTACATCGACAAACCTTAATAACACCACCTTATTATCGACTCGGAACTCACCTTGCAGTCCAATAAGCCATCAGCTAGGTACACCCAACGATGGTGGCGGTAGCAGCAGTACGGCAGCTAGTACCATGCACAATTACTCTCAACTGGGATATGGTTATGCAACGGCCACCGCTTCATCTACAGTATGCAATAATAGTGGCGGCTCCACAGTCATGGACAGTGGCCTTTCCTCAACAAGCTCGCAAAACCAAGTTGGAAAGCAGCAGCAGTTTTTCGCCTCATGCTTTTATTCACCATGGGCTTGAAAGAAATATACAACATTAGTCATTCCCAACGCTCGAAGTGGTTTGAAATACTTAAGTTTATCAATTAATAGTTTCCTAAATGAAAAAACCATACAAATTCATTTTTAAATTGATATTTTGTAAACTATGATTCCGTAGATCTGCGAGATCTAATAGACGCTAATAGTCGCCATACCAAATATAATTTATTTTTATCCAGTTTTAACACTACCTACTATTTGAAGTTTTTTGAATTTTTATGGTTATTTACTTTTGTTCTTTACATTAGTACTTTTGTGCATTATTTATGTTAAAAATATTTGAATTAATAAAGTGATGAAAAAAAAAAATATTTAAAAAATCATAGTTTACGAAATGTGAATTTAAAAATGAATTTTTACATTTCTAATTTTGCAAACAATTTGTTTACAAAATGTATATCGATGAGTGGTTCCAACAAATAATGCTCAACCCAAGGTTATTGAAATAATACAATTTTTTAATTCGATCTCGCAACTATTAAAAATTTAAACAAAAGGGTTATAGAATACTTTCGGCATATTCGAGAAATCGATATACGTATTAATGTACTATTATTAGATGATGTGGTTTTAGTATGAAAGGTCCATACAGTCGAAATAATAAATAAAATTGTATAGAAAAATAACCGACATTTTTTATTATTTCGTGTCTAATTACTTAACAAATTTGAAGGAAAAAATTGCGGCTGATGCGCTAAGAAGGAAATACCTTTTTACTATTTAACGAACCCAAAATTAGCAAGAAACAGCTTCCAACATCAGAGTCGCAAAATTTCTCTACTCAACAAATCTGAATGAAAAATTTGAGGCTGAATTGCGAAAAAGTCTGCTGGGTATTTGAGGTGTTCGGACTACGAGTTTGAGTTCAAAAATGTTACTCACATACAGCTAATTTTGTCATTTTAGTAAATGGTGGTGGTTTGACCCTACACCCCTTGACTACAAAACTAAAAAATCCTAAGTGTTAGGAAGTTTTTACTATCATTTCCGGTTTTAGCTATCAAAAATTAGTAAGAAACAGTAATGCTATTTTACATAACCCATAGTCAGGCCCTGATAAGTTATTCGAATATAGAAAAAGCACTTTTGTGTTGCGATATATGATTTCCAAATTAAAGAAGTCCTGTGCTGTTTGAACGTGCTTGCAATGAAATATTAAGGCTCGTACTAAAAATAGTTCCAAATGTTGACGGGTGGAAAAGAAAAGCATTTGTTTCAGCCGATTCGTATTTTATCTCACTTCAATAGTTTTGCCTTACCAGAAAAAATTTCCGCATTAATTTCATTAAAATATTCCACATATTGACCGTCCGCTTTAAAGTCAGATGGAAAAGCAATAATATGTGGTATTCCCAAAATAAAATTAGGTCAATAATACACATAATAAATTATTTTCAAACTTTCCATTTCCTTTATACCGTTTTATCACTTAACATGGATATAGCATTGTTTAATACCTATGTATTATTCAGACTCCCATATGCCACATTTTCGTTATTCTAACAAACCATAAGACGATTGCATCAGTCAGTGTATGAGTTATGCATATAACTTTATTAATTGCTTGAAAATACATTATGTTCACAAATATACAAAAGCAATGTAAATAATTAATGCAGTCAGTACAGACCTTTTTCTACCCCAAATATAGCCGATTTAATGATTTCCTTTTCACCTGGCTTTAAAATGTTTAAGTTGGTTAAAATGTGTGAAACTTGAAATTAGGGTGACAGGTATTCTAATAGGTTTTGGCGCTTACTATGTAAGGCATTGGGTTCGCCCTTGGTACCGATCCTTTAGTTGACATTTTTCACATCAACTTAAGACTATATTTTAAATTTATCCTCTTCGGCTGAGTTTATGTTATATCATTTGAATATAATTTTCGCTAGCGAGAAGTAAAATATAGTTAGAAAACTAATTGAGTTTATGATTAATGACGTGCAATTCATTCACGATTTCGACGAAAAGTGAATGTTGAATTCCTTCTCAAATTTTTTTTAAAACAAGATTTTGTCAACTCCTGAAGGTATTTCCTTGCTTTGGTCCTTACATGTTGTAAGCGTATGAAATGTTCGGTTATACCCGAACTTATTCCTACCTTCTTTGTTATCGTACAGTTTATATCATATGATATTACCATATAATAACGCCATCTGGAAAATTTTCTCAGAGCTTTGTTCTGGATAATATATGTAATATCTCGACAATTAGCAAAGTGTTCCATTCACGTTCTTAATTTTGATCGATTAGTCTGTATCACAGCTATATTCTATGGTAGTGCGATCTGAAAGTTTTGTTCAGATATTTAAGCGTTGCTGTAGGGCGCAATTCATGCTAAATTTCGTAACGATACCCTGTCAAATAAAAAAAATGTATACAAACACTTGATTCCGTTCGTTTAGTTTGTATGACAGCCATACGCTGTAGTGATTTGATCTGAACAATTTCTTTGGAGATTGGCAATAACCAATGCCAAATTTTGTGAAGATATTAAATAGTGATCCTTTTCGAGGCTACCTACTTTTTTTAAAGAAAAAAAAAACACAAAAATGTTTTAATATAATGGGAAATGTTTACTATCCACCGAAATAACATTAATTAACAAAAAAAGGTTATTGAAAAAGTACCTCATGCACTTCATTCCGATCGTTCAGCTTGTATGGCAAAGTTATGTTATAGTGGTCCGTTATCGGCGGTCCCGACAAATGAGCAACTTCTTGGAGAAAACAGACGTGAGCAAAATTTCAAAATGATATCGCAAAAGGTTAAAGGCTAGTTTGCGTATATACAGACGGTGTTGCAAACTGTGCGGAAAACTTATACTCAGTTCAAGGTATTAAAAGGCATAGAGTTGTTATTATTTATGTATGTATGTATATGCAAACAACGTGAAACTACTGTCCCTCAACAAGCGATGCAAAAACTATAGGTTGACTAACATCAAACTCAAATGAAAGCAGATAAACGTGCAGTGAAAGGTCGTGAAGCGTGCTAGTCAATATTCATACGATTGTTTTCACACAGGCACAATAAGAAATCTGCGATGATGATATTATCAACGTTTCATTATATTTATCTCCGATCATTACAATCAACGACAATCCGACCACCACTACTTCGCACTATTTGATGACAGCAGTCGAAGGAGAGCTACTGTTGTGAAAGGAAATAACTTAGGGGATAATCAGGCAACAGGCATTAGCGTGGATAGTGCTCGTGATTCTGTGATACATGTATAGTATGTGCTGCTGTCTATAAACTTTCGAATGGATTTCGATATACAAGTCATTTACGGAGATAACGTTTTGTAGTTCATATATAAGTAGATTCGATTTCAAAAACAAGCAAGTGTTAGATGCATTCTAAATTATTGTTTTGAATACACATTCCTTTGCCTACTATTATATAATATATATTTCACTTGTTGCTGAAAATAATAAAAATTGTATATGTAGCAATAAAACCAAAATAATTAATTGAAAATGGCGGAAGATGCCTATAGTTGGAAATTACAAATAATCATTTAAAATTGTGGGTTGGCATTTCAAAGAGAAATTATTAAAGGTTATCATTTGTAGTACTGATTTGATTTAATTTAAACATACCCTTTTGAATTGAATTGTTAATTATGGTTTACAAATAGCAAAGAACTCTCAAATAATTTTCTTCCCTTGCAGCATTGAAAATATTGTGTTAACCATTAGTATGACAGGGAGTTCGTGATATATTAAATATGTATGCAAAAAATATGTAGGCAAGTATAAGAGAGTATCGAAAATAGCGAACACTACACTAGCATCCCCAGGAGTTTTCATTTTATCTGGTGCTAACATTGGTTATGCCATAGTGGCGGAATGGTGTCACTTTGCTGACATGCGTCACCGTGAACTGGCGATAACGTAATCAAGATTTGCAGCACGCGACACAATAAGAGCTAAAAACTTGTTAGAAATTTAATTTCAAAATAAGTAAGAAAGGGATAAGTTCTTGTGTGACCGAACATTTAATACTCTTGCAACTTGCTACGTTCAAAGCTAGGGAAATACCTTCTGGTGCATAAGGTTTGTTAGTTGTCTGTGGTCTAGGGCAAGTTTTCCTCCGATTTTATTCATTTTTGGCGCAAAGATAATTACAAAAACACGATCTCCCATATTTGCTGATATATACCGTATTTATCAAGTCAACCGGAAGTTCAAAAATCTTAAAATAAGGTTTATAAGGGCTAAGAGAAGTATTAACTCGATTCCACCCATTTTTCATACACACACATACTATTATTAGCAAATTATTTTCTCTGCATTTCAGTTAAATATCTCAACACTGGCCGGTATTTTCGATAAAAGGTTCGAAATTGGAACTTTGATCCACATATTCGGTATCTGCGAGCTTGAATACTTTTCATACTTCAGACCGTTACATTTATTAGTACTTGATTTGCATACTGAAAAGTGATAGAATCAGATGGAATTCAAAATTGTGTTATATGGGAAATGGGCGTGGTGTAGTACCATTTCGCTCATTTTCGCACTGTAACATAATGACAAGTTAATATTATTTACTAAATTTGGTCGAGATCGGTCGGGCAGGTCCTGAGATATGAGTTTTCACCGAAATCGCGCATCGTCAAATTTTAACCCCTTTCCCTGTTTAGCGTAATTACAGTTCTATGTCTTAATTTTGTGCTAAGTTATGGCACTTTATAAATTTTCGTTTAATGGGGTTTTGTTGGTGTGGCAATGGTCAATTACGGCCTTCTACGAACTCATCCTCACTTTTACAAAGAACACATGTACCACACCTTCATTAAGATATCTCATTATAGATATTTTCGTCAAGATATCTTAATTTTTACTTAAGTAATCCCTTGCACAGACGGTCAGACAGACAGTCACTCGGATTTCAACTTGTCTCATCGTCCTGACAATTTTTATAGATATAAAACCCCATATCTGACATGATTATTTTAGGTTAAACAAACAACCGTTAATTGGACAAATCTATTATACTTTATAGCAATATGTTGCAAGAGTATAACAACATATTAGATGTCATGTTTTGCAGTGACGTCCTATCGCTGAGTAATATTTCAACACTGAGTCAAACGAGCACATTATTTTCCTGCGATTTCTAGATTAGAGCCAGGCTGTTTATGCTCTATCCACTTGTTGCAAAGCCTTTTTCCATGTGCTACAACAAATTAAGTTTTATGTACTGCCCTTAATATAATTTTTGGGTTAGCATTCGGATGGGTAAACAACAGTAGTGTACAAATTCCAAATGAAATTTGGTTTTATTTCTCTTTCTTATGCTTCAAGCACTTGTACACTCATACTCATATATGCAACAAAATTCGATAAAATAGTAAAAAAAAAAAACCAAAGTGTGTCGTAATTATTTGTATTGTATAGACACACCTAATTATTTTTTTACACGGTTAATGCAAAATTGCACGCAAAGGTTGATCATAGAAAGGTTATGTTTGGCTGCTAGAAATGTTGAGTAGTCCTGTAAAAGTTTTGTTGGGTAGCGGTCGGAGCGGCATTTTAATCGCCGTTGCCCGACTTACGTCTACACTTCTCTGCTTTAAATCATAGGGACTATTATTTAAAAAACAGAAACTTTTTATATAAAGTGTAACATAAAAAATAAAACAATGCGTTTTTATAAGCAGCACTATGTGCTTCTGTTGAGCTTT